>NW_026623430.1:798257-804334 GCF_030028575.1 Malurus melanocephalus
GAGAGTTAATCCCAGCATTGTTCATATGCTGTTCAGTGTCTGTGTCACTTACTGGAATATATATTTTTTTTTCTCCTTTTCAAATACCCCCCCTTCCTTCCTTCAGCTGGCGAATGTCTTTTGGTAAGTGAACCACAAATATGAAATAGCCTTTCCACTAGCTCGGCCTGCTAAATTAGCTGAAGTGATTCACTGGTTTGGTTGTTCAGCCCTTTGCCATTGCATTCTGCAGGGTGAAAACTGTACATCTGCATAAATGTCTCTCAGCTCATTGTTGCTTGACTTGGTTRATAGGACAGCAACCAAGACATACCTTTGAAAGTTAAATTTAGTAAAGTAACTAAATCAGCTAAAATTAGGTCCATTTTATGATGGGTGCATTTTTCATAYGACAGATAGGGCCTAAAATAAATTGGATCTTTTTTTGTTACATAGTAATATTTTCTAATTTTGATCATACATAGCATTTATTCACAAATCAAGCATCAAATGTTTCTGTCTGTCTGTCACATGGAGTTAGTTCAAAGTCAAATAAGAGAGCTAGTTCAAAGCTAAATAAGAGAATAAGAAACCATTACAACATTTCTGACTAGCATTGAAAACATGATATCAAATACTGTATATGTAGAAAATACTGTTTCAAGTTTCATCTGTATACAACTTTGATACCAAACTATTGGCTACTCTTGCTGCTTCACAACTGAATTTAGCATGGGGTCCCAGCATGTGGAGGGACCCTTATTTTCAAGCTGCAGTCACAGACTGATCTGGCTCAGGGGCTTTGATTATCAGAGRTTCTGAAGTTTTTCACATCTAACACTGATAAAATGTCCCTTAAATTTTCTGAGTGAAAATTACAATGGAGCAGTTTTGTAGGTAGGTTTGGAGTTGCTTCTTTCTCAGATAGAAGCRATCATTTATAACTGTAATTATTGTGTGATTATATAAATGCCTGCCCTATCCTGGCACTATTAAATAAGTTGGATTAGGCCACTTTATAGAAATATTCCTATATTGGTCAAAATTATCAGTTTAAATATTGTAACGCTTTATGACTTTGAGAATAAGCACTTTTCTAGTTTAAAGTCTGTGGAATAAAGAGCAACCCTAACCCTAACCCTAACCCTAACCCTAAATGCTATATCAAAGTTGTTGAATACATCCCAAGAGTAAATGGCATTCTGATGATATGTGGTAGAATGAACAGTTCTCTGCACTGTACGTACAGGTGAGTGATGGATGTGGTCTCAATAGATCCATCTCTCTGTTGAGAAGTAGCTATCATGCAAAAATGTCTGTGAAACCCTCACTCAGATGATATACTGCTCATATGTCCAGTATTACTGGAAGAGCTCTTGGCTATCCATAAGGCTTTCAATACATATGCTCTGGGACTTAAATTAAAAAGAATTAAATCAGTCAGGCCTTTGCTTGATGTAGAGTCTTTGTAAAGCTTAATTCCGACAAGAAAGTTGTGCTTCTATAAAGACCCAAGCAAGAGATTGTGCATGAGATAGCGTGCATTTCAGTGGAGGTGGGCTATCACACATGATTTAGGATGTAGGTTCAAACTTCCTCAAAGGATGAAGAACCTGTGATCATCTTCAGCACATTTGTTTTATAAGGCCAGCTGCAAAACCTGGATCCTGCTCCAATTTCTGGTATCTTCACATTTGGGGTGTTAGTACTTTTGGGCCTGCAATGTGTTACATATGGTATTTATGTGATACAGCAGGACAGGTGAGATTTAATTWTGTATTTCTTTCCACTTGTTTTGTGAAGAAAGCTCTTGTTCTTATTTTGCTGAAAGGCATTTTATTTTTAATTTTTGCTTTTCTGCCTTTCTTGGATAAATTTGGTCTTGAAAAACATTCACAACTGTAATTGCTTTCTGTACATCTGCAATACAGGTTATGTATGCAAAGCTGAAGTTAAAGACAATTCTTAAGATATTCTTAAGAAAATAAAAAGTTCTGTGGTGCTAAGCAAACGTATGAGACTAAATGCTGAAAATAAACAAGTTCTGAGAGCCCTCTAACAATTTTTTTCTCTGTATTTTCCTTTTTTTTTTTTCTTAAATTGGATCTTTGTTATTTTAAGTGCACTAGCCAGTCATATTTTTCTTAGTTTAGGGAGTGTTATTTGATGCCAGTTGTTACTTAGAAGACAACAATCAGTGACTTGGGAATGAAGCAAAAGAAAAGCTTGGAAGGAAAAATTTACCAAGAGGATACTGTGCAAACRCTATCAAAAGCTTTGCTAAATTCTGATAAAAATACATCTACCAGTCAACTAGATGKCTGGCCTCATTATGTTAGGAAATTGAGTTGGTTAAACAGGACTTTCCCCTTGTGAGCTTACCTACAACCCTCACAATTCCCATTTTTTCTTCACAGGAGAGGTGTTTCAGCCTGCTAATTATTTTTTGCGACCTGGATCTCCTCTAACAGCTCAGGTTGTGTCTCTTGCTGGGGACCCAGACTTGAACACACGTGGGGTGAATTCCAGGTGGAGTTTCATCAGACCATAGCAGAGGGAGAGAATCATGGCCCTTGACCTGGTGGCCAGGCTTCCCTTTATGCAGTCCAGGATAAAATTGGCTTTCTGGACTGCAAGTGCACATTGCCAGCTCATATTTAATTTTTCATCCACCAGTACGCCCAAGCCTTTCTCGGCTCTTGGTCAATTCATCACTGAGTCTGTATTTATACTGGAGATTGCYGCCATGCAGGACCTTGCACTTGGCCTTGTTGAGCCTCGTGAGGTGCACGATGCTAACTATAATAACACCATTTATGTCAGAATTATTGATTGCCAAATACCAAGGTTGGAAAAAGTTATTTATGAAAAAGTTGGCCTTTTGTGGCCCCAGATCAGTACACATGTTTTTATTTGCCTTGCTGGTTTTCTGCATATAGTGACTGAAGTTGGTATTTTGCCTCCTGGTTGTTTGCTTTTTTGACTGCTGAAGAATATGATCATATGATCTGTAACTAAATTTGCCAGGAAACTTGGCTTGTGCATCCATGCCCACTTTTCTTGTCTCAAAGTTAACTATTAATGTAACTTTCCTGATATTTCCCATTTTAACAACATGAAGGAGCTTGTGGGAGACCATGTTCTAAACGTAGAGAATGAAAGGTTTTTATAGCTGTATGGCAAAACATACCGGTGTATCTCAACAACCCGTGGTGGCAGACAAGGTGCTTGTGARCAACAGGATATGGAAAAATTTTCTAAAATCTTTGATACTTGTTGATTGAATGATTTAGACATGAGTTTAGCAGACCCAACTAGATAGTTGTAAAAAATGAGGTTCCTAACATCAATGCAATCCTGATTCCTTTCTTATTCATTGCAATTTGATGTTCAGGGCCTTGCTTCTCATTTCTTTTACGAGAAAAGGGGTGTGCTGGAAGAGTAAAAGAGACTCACTTTTCCTCAGACGACAAACACAGAAATTGCATTGAGGATGACAGGGGGTCATAACACCGTGCCACATTTGGGAATGAGAGCAACGGGGTGAAGAAAAAGAGACACGAGATGGTGTTGTCCATGTGTGTGGCCTCATGCGACAGCCTGCCTAAGATCTCATGGGAAAAGACAGACCCACAGCAGACTTTCTCAGAAGTACAGTGCAGAAACCATAATCTGTCCCAGAAAGGTGGCTATGAAGGGGTGTGAAAATAAAGGAGTGGAGATTACTCAACATTGCAGCAACTTCCAAAACGCTGTAGTGAACAGTTGCATCAAAATTCACATGGACAAAAATAACCCACCCATGGCTCATCATTTTTTGTTTATGTGGAGCCTTGTTTCTTAAGGAAAGCATTTCAAACTGATGACTRCTGAAAGTGGCAGGAGTTGATGAACTCCTCTGCAAATCTCTTTCATAGTTTTTGGTAATTACAGACAAAGGCAACTTTGGCAGTGGGTTGCTATTCTTTCTGGCATGGGATTTTGCAAGGCTTCTAACCCTAGCTGAGCACAAATACACATCTACTTGAGACCTTTGAAGGGAGGACTTGAAATAAGTCCCTCTACAAACTGGAGCCTGGAGAAATAAATAGCAGGGGCTTGGGTTGTTTACATTAAGAGAAGTGAATATTTTAATGTATTAAAAGTTGTTAACCTCTTTTAGAAACTTTACTGGAAACAAGTGACTAAGTTTGAGGAATGAAACATGATTCCCAACAGCTTGCTTTTCCTTCATATTCACATGATTRTAATTCCCTGTCAAGCCAAACCCTCAGCTACCTTTTTCCACTGAAAAATCCCCAGCAGTGTAGATAACAGAGAAGGCTGGAAGTACCGCTCACTTCTCCTACTCTTTCTGTGCTCTTTAAGATGAACTTGGCATTTTGGTTGACTTCTGTGTTTTCCTACTGGCTGTGTGTACTCCTTGTTGATAGGAGTTGTCATTTATATCCTGCAGAGATCAGAGGATAAATGATGACTGTACCTCACAACATGGGCTCACTAATCTGCCACGGTCCTTTCTTGCATGTTAAAGGCTCAATGCTGTGGAATTCTGCAAAGCATCCATGCTGAGATGTGCATGCAAATCCCATGGATTTGAATCCAAAAGTAGGTATTTGTGCTTGGGAGAATCTGGAATACTGTCCTGAAGCAGGGTAGATCTGAAACACAAACAGCTATGCAAATCTGTTGTGAAAATACATCTTGTAAAGCTGAAAGCTGTTTACCTGCTCTTGGTTRAAGAGTGATTACTGGAAAACTAATGGGCCTAAACAACCAAATTCCCAAGCAGGGTCTGCCAAGGAAGCAGGGGGAATTTTTCAAGAGAATTTCTTAGTGTCATTCATGAATCATGAATACACTAGCTGCATGCAGAATTGCACATTTTATCTGAACATCCCTGGCCATTAGCCAAAGGAGGAAAAATGGAAGGAAGAAATTGAATAATTTTTTTGTCATATGTCTAATGAAAGAACCTCTTCTTTTCCCTAATGCAGAGGACATGTGAAAAGTGTTTTTTTCATTTCAAAATAGATAATATGAAGAAATCATGAAAAGAAGAAGAAACTGAGAGGCAGCTCATAGGCAGGAAGCTAAAATTTTCCAGCCAGTTCAGTGGTTCTAAGATTAATCAATTGATCTTTGGCATTGTGCTAACAGTGGGTCTGTGTGAAGCAAAGGAATGTCTGATGGATTATGTGGCATTTCTGAGAGACACATGGGCACGTATCAAGCTTGATGAGGAAGCTATTCAGTATGGTTAATAAGGCCTGCCCACATGCTGCATATGTTTTATTTGCTCTCTGTCATTAGCAAAGTACCTTTATTAAATGGAATATGCACAGGTTTCTACACTATTCTTCCAAGTTTGTTTGTATTGCTTAGGAATGACTGGAACAGTGGTGTTGGGGAGGGGTTGTTGCTTGGGTGTTTTTGTTGTTGGGTTTTGTAGTTGGGGTTTTTAGTCCACAGTCTATTATTAATATAATTTTTATTATTGTACTGCCAAACACATTTTTTTCCTACTGCTAGATAYTGTGCACATTTTCTCACTTCCGTGCATGCTTGTAATGATCAAAATTTACAGGAATTAAGTATATAATACTAAAAAAATCATTCAATTAGTTCTAGTGATAGTGATTAATGATATTTCTATTATTCTTTTAATAGCATTTTTATATGCTAAATGCTACACAACAGATTGTATAATCCTTCCACTTAGATTAATGCTGAAAATGTGTTGAGGTTTATTTACTTGTTTGTCTCCTCTCAAGATTGTTTAGGCAACTGTGATACATAAATTACTACTGGAGAAATTTCAYAGTTAAGTCTTGTGGATAATGAAGACAAAGACAATGACTTAATAATTTAAAGGAAACTTCTTCCATTTATTTTAGAGTTAACTCAGCATGGGAAAAGTTTCTCTGCTTAAGAAAAAAAAAAAAGAATAAACCCAATGCAAAGGCTGCTGTCCTTTTCTTTGGATAGTTCAAAACAGTTTAGATTTTAAAAATCAGGCTTGGCAGACATTTATTCCTGAAGGAATGTGCGCTTGTGTGCTTGCTAAGTCCTGGCCAAAAAGAGAAAATTTGGAAGGA
>NW_026623430.1:804364-820824 GCF_030028575.1 Malurus melanocephalus
GTTGTGAAATTAAGAAATTTAAAATGTTAGGAATTCTATTCTTTTGAAGGATAAGTTTTAAAAGCCAAACCCTGCATTCTGATTTGTACTGAGGACCTCTGCAGAATATCCTGTCTGAACTCATAAAACACATGAAACTTCACCTGAGGTCAAATATTTACAGTACATGCTGCTGAGTGCTAAAAAGGTATCTGGCTGTTGACCTTTCTTTTGAGAACCCTGCCAGCATCAGGGCTGCTCTGGGTCTGCTGTGGGAGAAAAGGAGGAGAGCCATGCAGAGCACATGTGAGGGTATGCGCTCTCTGTGACCTCGCTGGCCCAGCTGCTCTCTGAATGCTGTTCTTCACAGTGAATTGAAGGGAAATAGGTAGTCCCTTCCAACTCAAAGCATTCTATTATTTCATGGTGCTGCAGGCATAGCTCCTCCATCCCAGTGCCCAGTTGTTCCCCACAGGACAAAGCCTGCCTGCTCAGACTGTCAGTGCTGGTGTGTGCCCAGGTGGACACAGAGCTGTGCCCTTGTGAAATCATTATGAGTTGCTTGGGTACACCAGTCATTATTAATGTGATTCAGATGTTGTTTTTCACTTAAATTCTGTATTCTCACTTCCAATCTCATTTGTAAGCTGATGCTACCTTCTGGAAAGTAATTTTTAAAGCAAAAGTAGGAAACCAAAGGAGTTGTGAAATTCAAACCTCAGTAGGTTTGGTGAAGGGGGTTGGTAGAAGAATTGGTGATTAGAGATACATATGGGAAAGCTAATGACACAGTAAACGTTATGTGTTGGCTTTTTATATTCAGCTATTAATGGTTTTGGGTTTGTTTTTAATTTTTGGACACAGGACCTGTGAAGGGCGAAACATCCGGTACAGGACATGCAGCAATGTGGTAAGTGAAGTATAGCTTTGATATGATACAAATCATCACATGTGATAATCACATCCATATTGCAGCAYATAATTTGGTAAAATAGGTGATAGTGAGATTATTGTAGCCATCTAAACTGCGTTCATACCACAGGACCACAGAACYACAGACAAACATTGTCAGTTTCTTGAAAAGTGGAGAGGTTACAGCATAGCCTGATGCTTAAACTGTCTGAAAGGGATTGCAGTCACAGCCACCACAGAGAGTCAGTGAAACTTCAGAGTTGCTTTTTATAACCTCCCTGGCAGAATCAAGACATCTTGTGTTCCCAATCATGCTTTGATAACCAGCTGGTTCACATCGGGTAGTGTGTCAGGCTGGAGGATTAAGCTGTTCGGAATTGAAGACAAGTTAGTAGAAGATATGTGATGCGATGATTCTAATATTTTTCTGTACACTTGTGCCCTCAAAGCATTTTAATTGTGTTGCATGTCTTAGAAAAGCAGTTTTGTGTAGCCTGTATCAGTGTTCTGGCATTTCCAAGGCTCTTGCTGAGTTTTTTATGTGTGGCAAATATAGTTTTCAATACAATAAAGTAAGAAACTTCAACTTCTGTCTCAACAAAGTGAAAGTGTGTTTTCACTGGTGAAAATTGAAATAGAGGCTTTCATATGGAAAGTTTTATTGGGTGCCAAGAATAGTAAAGGCTCTCAAGTTACATGGAGAAATGTCAGTTTTACCAGTAAAGATGGAAAATGAAATCAAACRTACACCGGGCCAAGCTTTCTCATGCCTGATAGGAACATATTCAGGACCCTTTCAATACATGCTTTGTTTAAAAAGTTTAAAAGTTTAAGTTTAAAAAAAAGGAATATATTAGCTCATATTTAGCTTATCTTTTCTTCAACAGACCACAGTTCATAATGAAASAAACTGCTTCTGAGTTGTAGTCTCCTATGCAGTAAGATTTCTCTCAGTTCTTCAGGAGCTGGGCTTTGATAATCCTTGTGAACCCTGTTCAACTCAGAATATTCTATAATTCTGTGATTCCTCTGAAATCTTTTCTGATTATATTGTTTGGGTTCCTGAAACATCTCATCAGTCTAGCCTTCACCTTTCCTAGATGACAGCAACTGGTGTAGTTAACAAATAGATTTGCTGGCAGATTAGCAGTCTGGTTTTCATCTGAGGAACTTTGGCTACACCACATCTGTGTAAGGAATGGGAAAATGGGAAGGGTGATTTGTGCTAGTGAAGTTGCAGGCCATAACTCTGCTATGTAAAAAAAAAAAAAAAAAAAAAAAAAAAAAAAAAAAAAAAAAAAAGATACTGTTAAAGGCTATTTGGACTACAGTTACACCTATTCTTTTTGTTTCCTTGCTCATTGCGACAGTCCCTTTCTGTGTCTGACCTGCCCTTGTGTGTTAACACCAATGAGACACAGCAGCATCCTGCTCCGCTGCCCTTGGCTGCTCCTGGGTCACCCCRAGGAGACGCTGGAGCTTTAGCTGGGTTTCAACCTTTATTTTGGGATCATTGAGTTTAACTTTCCAAGATAGCGAGTATTTCTTTAGATGCTATTTTTAGCTTAGGTTCTGCTTTGCAAATGTGCACCTGAGCAGTTTTCCTTCAAAATAAAGCCTTGTATAGTTCTGTCAGGCAATTCCTTTACATATCTTGTAATTAGCAATACTGGCTCCAGAACTTCCAACCCAACAGTGAGGCATACAGCTGCAGAACTCAATTATTTCATACCAAATAATCCAAAATGAAGTCTTCAAGCTTTCAGCTTTACTATGCTGTCATCAGTGACAGTTTTTCCACTGAAATATGAAGACCCAGCACTATATTTGTGATTTCAAACCATTTTTGGGGGGAGCATAAAGAATGGTTGTACAGTGAAAGTCTAAAGCAGTTTGGGAATCCCAGACTTGCGTGTCTGTTCTGAAATCCATTCTGTTACTGAATTGTGCAGCTGTAACACTGAAGTACTCTTTGTCTCTTTCAGAATAGCAAAAAAATTTAAATCATGTATTTTGTCTTCAATGAAGTCTACTCATTTGTCTCCACAATCCAAGGATACATACACACTAATTGGATCTTGGAAACAACTCATTCAGCCCAAAGCTGCTTGTGGAATTCTGCACTAGAAAAGGTCCACAATATTGTGTGTATTTTTGTTAACTCAGATGTTGCCTTTAGAGATTTCATCCACAAAGATGCTGAAGATCCAGGRGATGGAAATTCCAGGCTCATGAGACCTATGTTTTCATCTGTTACATGACAGCCTTTGCTTTGAAGGCAAATAAGATCAAATCCCCCCATTCCACTCCTGCAAATGAAGCTACCTATCACACATCATGGAAAGTTCCTTTTTGATTTTTGTGAAAAACTGTGAGTCCTGAAATACAGCTTTCATTACCACTATGTACATAACTTCAGGAATGATGTTCATAAAATAACCAAGTTTTTTGGGTTTTGCAAGCTTTCTGTGAACTGACATGGTTTTTTTATGACTGTCCTCTTGCAGGAAAGGATGGGTGGTTATATGTACTRAAAGTAAATATTTGAAATGTGAAAATGGAGAATTGGAAGAATACTTCTCAGAGTCTGGCAATGAGCATGTTTTATAGGCACTATCATTTGCAAGATTWTGCTACAGCTGGTTTTAATTCATCCTGAAATTAAATTACAGAGGAGGAAAAAAATGAGATAAAGAGAGGCAAGGGGAAAGAGTGGCGTGCCTRTTTTTCCAGTGACCTATATTAGTTATTCCAGAGGTGCTGAATAATTTTGCATAATAAAGACTATAGGAAAGACTGATACTGCTGTCTATAAAGCTTCTGAGCAGTCCTTAAAAGACTAAATCCAGTCCAGTATGTTTGCCACTTGCATTGCCTGTTGTAGATCGGAAACTGGAAAGATTGTGGGTATGAARCCACATGTGTAAATAGTAAAGGAAGGAATGAGAGAATCTGAAGATGATTTAGGGTTGAATTGCATCTGCTTTTTTTCTTTTTACTATTCACATTGACTTCTGGATGCTTCCAACCATTTCAGAATATAATCATGGAAGGGAGAGAGGGAGTCATTTGTTTTTCTTTAGAAAATTAGTCTGAATGCAATGAAAACATGCTTTTGCATCTGGGTTGTTATACTCAACATTATGCAAAATAAACAAAAATGTTTCCAAACTCTGAGAAGGAATTTTTAGCTTGTTCTTTTTCTTTTTTTTTTTTTTTCCGAGCTAGCACACTCTTTAGTCCTTCCTTCTAGGTGCCTTCTCAGGTACTAGGTTCTCTCCAGCTTTTGTATCAGGTTGTCATGCCATCCCATGTGCCCTTTCTCTTTCTCAGTCCTTCTGCCACTTGGCTGCCTTTTGCTTTCTCTTCCCATGTGAAAATAACTCTGAGGGAACATGTACTGTCTTTATGMCTTTCTTCTCAGTTGTCAAACTCCTTCTTGTGACTGAAAATATTTTTATTTTCTGTGATATTTTCCCTTTTGCTGCACCGCTTTCTGAATCAGAAAGAAAAAAAAAAAAAAAAGGAACAAGATGAGACTGACACTGAAGCTGCACAACATTACTAGCTCTTTCAACAAGTTTTCTGTTAAACCTAAGATAAAATTTGTAGATTGTAGATCCCATTAATCAGACAACCAAAGCTTGTAAACACCACCTGCAACTCTCTTTATGTATACCTCACTTTMTTCTCTTGGCTGAAGTACCAGCTGTAATGTCATCCACCATTTTTTGGCTCACATTCAGACAAGCTACTTCCATCCCTGTTTCTTATCAGCTCATGCTGCATTTTGTATACACCAGCACCAGTGTTGTTCATCTTACTTTCTACRAAATAACACTATCTTCTTTCCATTCTCGAAATCCCAGCCTGGAAAATGTCAAACCTAAACTTCCATATAAGTGCATAATTCTCAGAAGCACTGGCTTATGTGTATGAGAAGTATCATCACCAAGTAGATATTTTCAGACCTACAAGAATGATTAGCAGGGTTTAATTTTTTTCACCCAGTCGTTATTAGAAACACTATTTTGCAATCAAACTTCCCAGTTTACATTTTATAGTAAAATAAAAAACAAAAATTAAAAAAAATTATATGCCTGAGACATATCTCCTTACTAACACACAATTTATTTAATGTCGATTTATTTTTTAAGTGGAAATTCTTCCAAACTCAGATAATTTATTGTGACTAAAGTCTGTTCTTCAAACTGCTAGATTTTAATAACTACCATCTTACTTCTGATTGGATATATTTTAAAACCTCAGTGTGTCATCTAGAAATTATTTCTTTATACTTGGAAACAAGTGCTTTTAGTATCTAGCAAATGACAGAATCTTGGACTTCTGGATCTGGTATCTTCCCAGCCAGGGAACTGTGAATCTGTGACAATTAAAAAAATAGAACAAAGAACTCCCCCATTGTTGCCAGTCAATGTAAATGTATAAAGAAATTTTGCAGACCTAATAACCTCAATTGCATCCATTACAGTAATTTTGCATGACTATTCAGGACTCTTGGATATTCACAGATTTAAATTCAGTATTTCTGACTTTTTTTAATTTGAATAACTCATTTTCATCCAATAATATGGCACCCTTGATGCCTTTAGAAAAATGTGGTTTAATATTATGTACTTAAATTTTTTTAGCCTGAAGTAYTTGGAAGTTTTCGTGCTGAAATTAAACTGACTCTATCTAATTTAAACACTTTGCTTTAATATTTAAAAGGGATGGAGAGAAAAAAAAAAAGAAAATTACATGGAAGGCTGCATGTTGAATTATTTGCCAAAATGGGAATATATTTCAAAAAAGGCCTTTTTTTTGAAAAATTTATTTTATTAATATTTGTAAGGAGAAATGTTAATGGAAGTCTGCATTTGTAGTTCACTAGTAATTTTAGCTCTGATCTCCACTCCGTGGTTATTTAACACGGAGGAGAACATTTGCTGATGTTTCCCAATTTACTTTGTACCTATTATTTCTCTCATGCTTCACTTTGTCAGATATTGCAGTCTCTTGGGGTTGTCAGAGAAAGCTTTAGTATGAACTCCTCTCAATCTAAGCAACTAAGTGTGATCCTAAGCTATTTTYTAAATTCATGGGAGTAGATTATTGGAAAATCTGGCTGCAAGAAACTTAATTCAAGCAGGGCATTCAACATGGCTTTCAGACTGTGTGGAGTTTCATTTAAATCCTAGATCTCCTAGGCCTCTGTATCTTCATCTAAAGTTCTTACTTGGTCTTAGACAAGCCCCGACTTGAGGTTTTCTTTCTCAGTAGGGAAATCAGTGAAGCTGAAACACCGTGAGTACCTCATGGAACCGGTTCAATAAGCTGTTCTGTCAGATGCTGCACAGAGTAGTCCACTTGTTAGTTCATTTTTTGCACAGAGGAAAAGCTCCAGGTATAGTAAATCATTCTTGGCCTCTGCAAATATACAATCACATATATTGTAAACTGTTTTAAAGTTCCTCCACTGTTTCCACCTATCACAGCTTAGTTAGGGTCTTCTACATTTCACCCACTAAGTAAACTTTAAAAAGCCTGACCCTCTTTTGTCCCATGAAATCTGATCTACCTATCACCAGCAAGGGACATCTGGGATTCATCTTATCTTTTCCACTGGATTGTTGATTAATAGAAATTGTTTTGAATGGGATTCAAACATGGCAAAGCTCCATGGACCTTATGAATTACAGTAGGGTAAAAGAGGAGGTCAAATTAAAAATAAAAAAAAAGAAAATGGATGTGAGGAAAAAAAATGAAGCATAATTATATGGACCATATTAGGTGCCTAAGAAGTGAGGATGAAATCCCTATGTATATTTTTTAATGGATTACATACATCAGAGGGGTTTTTGATCACCTTTAAAATTACATATATTTTCACTGCAGTAGAGGAAATCTTGACCTGATAGGTAGAATAGGGATTAGAGTAATTCAGGACAGGCTCAGTGTTTCAGCAATATCTCATGAGCCTTCATGAGTAAAGGCCATGAAAGTGCCACCTAAGGCTCAGAGAGTTAAAGGAGGAACAGTTGTTTCCTGTTCACTGGTATATTTTCTTCCCTAAAAAGTCTTAATGAATAGAAGTGTGAATATAAATGAACTTACACGAAACTTTCAGGTTTATTAGTTCTTTCTGATTCTTCAAGGAGTGCAATGGCAGCAGTTCCTCATATCTGCAGGGACCCACAGATAATTTCCAAAAAAAAAAAAAAAAACCTGTCAAGATTTGAGTACAGTACCAAAACTGGAATAACCTGGAGCATGGTTGTAGTACTTTCGTGGCCAGATATCAGTGCTGCCCATGCTCCAAACCAAACACAGGCCATGCAGATGTGGTCAGCAAAATTCCTCACAGAACTACACAGCCCATGCAGAGATGCACCGCCTTGGATTCGCTGCTGCCCTGACTTGGCCGTGATTTCTGGCTGTTTGAAGTGTCTGTCKATCTATTGTGAAGGTAGACAAGCTGCACACTGTCACCTCACTCCCAGAATCAGGTCCTGAGCTGGAGGAACACGGAACTTCACTCAGGCCAATGAAACAGTGCTAGCTGGCAGCCACAGAGGATCCCCTTCCCCCAAACCACCATGCTCGTACCAAAAGCAGGCTGGTTTTTTTTTTTAAGACTTTTTGGAGTTGGTCTATAGTTTATCTTGTCCAGGAGCCAGCAGTGCAGAAGTAAGGCACAGTAAGAATGCCYCAAAACAGCAAGTGGCCTTATCTAAAGGTGGGCAAAGTGTTCAGAGGAAAACAGCAATTTACTGCTTGAATAAATACCAAAAAACCCACTGGTTTTGCCTTCTATTTCAGCAACTAGAATACTTACTTTTAGGCTGTGAACTTGTATCTGGTTTTGATTATATGATTGCACAAATCCCAGCATG
Source organism: Malurus melanocephalus (assembly GCF_030028575.1). NCBI lineage: Eukaryota > Metazoa > Chordata > Aves > Passeriformes > Maluridae > Malurus > Malurus melanocephalus. The sequence continues at coordinate 812,152 of NW_026623430.1, forward strand.
AAGAGGCTCTGATCCCCACTGACATATAATACAAATGAAAAATAWTAAATTTAAGAAAATTTTTTTAAAAAGTAGATGTGCAAAGTTCTGTACAGCTCCTACTTGTTTAGTCTCAGTGACCTGCTTCTAAAAATGGGTAATATACAGACCACAGATTTTCATAAAACTGTCCATTTTGTTGTTAAAAGAAAATTGTACAACTTGTGCAGATGTTATGCACGTAGATGCAAGTACTTGTGCTTTCTTAACCAGAAGRCATGATCCTTCCTTAGGCAAAGAGATCTCCATGGCCTTCAGGTAGATTTAGGATTCAGGATTTCAGCAGGAGAAAAGTTAGTGTGCCAGGCTGTAACCATTTTTCACATCTGTGTGCCAAGATAAATATGCATGTCTGTGTTTCTGACTGCTTGCATGTATTCTTAATCACTTCAAGTTTCACATGAAAACTCTTTTAAACACAAGCTCTGCCATTTAAATCCATTGTTTCATTTTGACCACAATATCAAAGACTGGAAGTATTTAACATAGGTCCTGGTCACCTGCAGTGTCCTGAAAGCTTATTATATTGATGTACGTTTTTTATTTCTTTGATTTGAAAGTAAAATCCAACACAACAAATATAGTATTGAGTTCTGTACAAAGCAGGATTATGAATTCTATATGTCGTGTGCTTTATTGGACCTTTCTCTCTTTGTAAAAATAAAGCTGTAACAAGGCAGGAAGTTCTGAAGGTAGAGCCAAGCTTGAACCAAACAAGAGAGTTGGCTTGGATTTCTGCAACCAAGCCTTGGCTTGGGTATCTGCCAAGCCAATAGACCTGACTGTATTCATTTACAGACAGAAAAATTCAGAGAAGGGTAGGCACCAGAAGATTTTGTGGCAGGAAATAAGGCCTCTGTGTTCCTTTTTTCTTGTCTCTTCTGTGTTTGAAAATAGAGCTAAACCAGATTTTGGGTCAAGTTGTAACTGTCTTGTTGTTCATCCTCTGTGTAAGAACAGAACATAAAGACTACTTCTTCTCTAATTACACAGCCATAGAGGAATAATGAATTTCCCACATATGTTTCTGCTTGCTTCAGTGTCCTAACTTTGTCCTGTATCAAAAGTTTGCCCAGATGATAAAAAGTGTCTGATTGCCACTCAGTTTTTCTTGATATTTTAAAATCAAACTGAAATACTCACAACGTTTTACCTTTTTTTTCAATCTTCCATAATACATTAATAGAAAAACTCTCTTCTGTCTGAGTCCTCCACTGGTAAAATGCCAATTACAAGCTTGGACTTTTAACCTYCACTTTCAAAAAGGAAGAATTATTGCTGGGTTATTGCTCTTTGATACGTATTTTCTAGAGCTAAATTTAACCCACATCCTTTTTTCTTTTATGCCCTAATCCATTGAACCTTTTGTAACAGGAAGACTATTGCCATGTACTCAGATCACAGAACTTTTGACTGGAGTTTGACCCTTTACTTTTGGGGTGCATCAGGATCAAATATAAAGTGAATTGATTGAAAATTTACTCACATGGTACAAAGCAAATGAGATGACAATCTGTGGCTAAGGCCACGGCTTAGATGTGTGTATAGTTCAAGAAATGTTTGGAGTTGTGATCCAAGATTATTCAACATTCAAACAAGATGGCCAAAACCACATTGCAGTGATGAATCAGAGGCCAGAATGGGGTTTAAGCCAACGGCTTACAAATGACAGATTTATAGCCAAGATTTTTGACCAGATTTGATACTTAAGAAAGGTTTTATTTTAGATTTCAATAAAAAATAACTTTAATTTAGATTTTAATAAAAATGATCCATTAATGTAATGAAGTGACACGCAGCCTCCATGTCTTTCAAACCCAAAGCTGTTATAGTCTGCCCTCTTAAAAAGATGCAGAAAACCATTAGTGAGTTAAGGGGTAGAAAAAGATCTGAGAAACATAGATGATTTTTTAAACCTAGGAGATATTTTCTCTCCACAGCAATAACACTTTCCTCACTGTGAGTATAAGATGTCTGTGAATAAGATTGTCATTAATGATCCTGTAATTAGATGAAGTATTTTGAGGTGAAACAGAAAATAGAAATATCTTATAAGGACATTGTCTAGTTACACGGTTGTGTATAYATCAACCCCTTTTCCTACCAAGTCTATAATCAATGTTTAGGAATCTCTGTTAAAAAAAAATCTTGTTGTCCCCACACAAAGGGTGTAGCAACTGTTCATTTCATCTGGTATTTTACCAGATTTCATCAAGGAGTAGATTTCCTTATGGCAGTAAGGTGGAGGACTATGGGATCTTAATAATCTGAGGCAGTCACATTGCCAACATTTGGGGTTTTTTTTTGTCTCAATTCTTATGATGTTTAATGTTTTCCCTAAAGCTTAGCTCCTATATTCCTGTAATKATGAGAAAAATTCAAGTTACTTCTAAAAAACCCTAGTGAATCTCTAGCCTTTGTGGTTGCTTGCACAAGAAAACTTGAAATACCATTCTTCAAGGATCAAAAACTGGAAAGGAAATAAAAGAACACATGTTTGTTTTGCCTGAAGGCTTATGATTTTAAAGCTCTTCTYGCTCTCTTGAGAACCTATCTAATGTTTTCCAGTGTTAAATGGTAGCAACAAAGTATATATGCATAAGAAAAGCCTAACATTCTTGTCAACAAGGTACTTTGAGTAGTATGACCGGTCTTTGGTTTTTATATCAGATAGACTGAGTTGAGAGTTAGATTTATACATTTCACAAATCTCCTGAAGAATTAAAAAAGGAGCTTTTTTAGGTCTTCTCAGTTGTAAGTCTCTAGTTAGGTGAATTATGAAGTCTTAGGTTAAAGAAATGCAAATATATATCAAAAGTTTCTGAGTTTCTGATTCTTGTTGCCATACCAACTGATTTAGGTCACTGAGGCAAAAAAAAAAAAAGGCAAGTTAGAAGAGCTTAAATAAAGAAGCAATTAAATCACATAGTTCTTTCTTCTTTCTCCTCAAACAAAGGGGAAAATCTGGAAGAGAGTGACTGCACACACACACAGTTCTACACATATGTGCACAAGTAGAATGAAATCCAGCAAGAGCACGAGGCTGTGGTTAAGACATGTACRGTGCATTTCTTATTTCCCATTTACATATGGTCTTGGTGTTCCTGCAATACTTTCATGGAAAGAAGAAAGAAAGGTATAATTATCTGTTGAATTATGTGTAGCTGTAGCTATTTCAATCGCTCTTTTTTGTCTAAACAGAAACTCTCCACATCTGGCAGCTGTGGAACCCAGCCAGCTGCATGATACTGCAACTGGCWGTCCTGAACAGACCTGCTGATCTTCTCCTCTTTCTTTCTGCAGGACTGTCCACCAGAAGCAGGTGATTTTCGTGCCCAGCAGTGCTCTGCTCACAACGACGTCAAGTACCAGGGGCAGTTTTATGAATGGCTTCCCGTCTCTAATGATCCTGACAACCCCTGCTCGCTGAAATGCCAGGCCAGAGGAACATCTCTGGTTGTGGAGCTGGCACCAAAAGTTCTGGATGGCACGCGGTGCTACACTGAATCCCTGGACATGTGCATCAGTGGCTTGTGCCAAGTAAGGAGAGAAGCTCTGCCTTAACGCCTTTCCTCAGATCTCTCTCACATGCTCACTCCCTCTCCTCCTCCTTAGGGTCTTTGTTTTAATCATCTGTTTCCATTTGCTTATATTAATTTCTTGAACTTTTTTTTWTGGTTTTTGGAGGGGAGGTGGGGGAGACATGTATAATTTGAAAGATTATTTTCTCACTTTATGCTGCTTCCTTGGGGATCTTTTGGAGGATTTTATTATCAGTTTTTGAAACATTCTGTGTAATTAGCTGCAGTAGCAGATCTGATTTGGAGCACCTTAAGAAAACAATGTTATGGCTTTTAATTTGGATACACTAAAGTTTTCCAGGTCTATCAAATTACATTATCTTTGAGGATTATTTCTGCCTGTAAAACACACCCACAGTAGATGAGGTACTAAAGTGAAAAACATGCCATTCCTACTGTAGGACTAAGCAGGCTGCTACATCTCCTCGGACCTTAGCATCCTAACTTTTTATTAGTGAGAAACTGGGGCTTTTTAACCCTTCACTTCAGAGGGCATAGAGATCTCTTGGTGATTCAACCAATTTATTTGCCTTCTAATTTGTTTTATATTACCTTTATGCTTTTATTTATACATTGCTGCTATATCATTGCTCCTGTTACATTACTTACTCTACCTACATCAGACTTTATTCTTCTGAATGTCACGTAGGCTGCAGGCTAATGAAGGGAAGGACTTTTGCACAATCTCTGTTAAGTTCTGACCACACCTAAGTCTCAAAAGCAGATGAGCGTAGATTCGTGTTTCATTGCAAGGTCACCTGAAAATCTATGTAAACTTGATGTGTTGTTGGCTTTCTAGTGTATTTCAACCACTTTATGTTTCTTTGGAAGCTTTCCTGCCTGGTCCATTTCTCTTTGATTTTTGGTTGTGAGCCAGAGGTAAATGAAACAGAGTAGGTAGTTACTGGGCTTATCGCGTTTGTGACCTGAAGAAGGCAATTATTTAGATCTCTTGACCTCAGCCAAGGGCATGCTTCTCAAAATTCTGGGTTGCCTAATGAGACAGACTAATTTTAATCTTGTTTTCTGATTTTAAATCTTTCAGAAACTTAACTGGAAGCAGAGAAATCTGGATGGAAGATACAAAGTCTTTTGCATGTAGTGGCCCAGAACTTAGCAGCAGGCTGATTTCTGGTTCAGTCCAAATATGAAGCTTAGTTTGTCTCAAGAAAACTTTCCTTTAGAAGGAGAGTTCCTAATCATCTAGTACTAAAAYAAACTCATTTGCATTCTCATGACAATTCTTACTGGGAAGGCTGAAGGCAGCTGAACTGTTAAAAGTATTAAGACTGCTGTTGTTTCTTAATTGTCTCTGTGGCTTAAGAATGGACAAATATGCTAGCACTAGTGTCCTTGAGTCATTTCAGTTAAACTAACCCTTTCCTTATGTACCCTCAAATGGTAGAATAATTTTTAAGGCATAAATATCTTTGTATTTTCCATATTCTTCAGCATTCAGTTTCTTCATCAACTTTGTCAAATGTTTACAATTACTGCATATTTGAGGATGACCAAAACAATAAAAATATAAATGCTCATGGTGTGTTCCTCACAGCGAAAAATGGGTGCATTAAATTTAAAGCCATTCAAAGTATTATTGTCTCAGTATATCCCTGTTAGACAGTCTTATCTTTGGGACGGTAGAGGTACTGCATTAAAACAATATTAGATTTGCCCTAATTATATATTATAGGACAGCAATTGCTTTGCTATCTGTCACAGCAATAGATGATACTACATAAGCAGTCCACAATGGTAAACAGTATGGGATTAGCCTCAGTAAATGGTGAATCTTTTTTTAAAAACAATGATCTTCCTATTGCTTCCATAAAGATTTTTTTAAAAAATTGGGAAACCAGAGCATTATAGAAGAGCAAGTGGAGCATTCTTTCTCTGTAACATTTGTGTGAATAAACTTATTTCTGTAAGTATAGGAAGTGTGTGTAAACTTCAGAGAAGAGCAAATATTGTTTTAGAAATTATTTCTGTTCATTTGCAGTAGGAGCTGCAGACTACCATTTACCTAAAAYGGTTGACATACTGTAAACATAACAGTTATGGGTCCCAGTAATTTGTGAAAAGTCATAATGCTCCTGGGAGTTCAGCAATATTTTCATTAGATGTCTCCAGAACTGTGTGATTTGATRCAGTGCAGCAGACAGCTATAATGATACAGGTAGGGTTTGTCTTTCACAGCTGCAAAAAATGAAGTCTYTTAAGGTGTATATTCTGTGTAAGGTCCTATACAGAGCAACCCTGGTTATGTGTGCAGATTGGGGAATGAGATGATGCAGAACAGCACCATGGAAAGGGACCTGGGGGTCCTGGYCAGTGGCCAGTTGAACATGAGCCATTGTGCCCTGGCAGCCARGAGGGCCAAGCGTGTCCTGGGGGGCATCAGGCACAGCATCACAGCCGGGCACGGGAGGGGATTGTCCCGCTCTGCTCTGACCTGGGGCRGCCTCACCTCCAGTGCTGGGGGCAGATTTGGGGGACACAATGAAAGAAAGACATTAAACTGCTAGAGAGTGTCCAGAGGAGCGCAATGAGGGTGGTGAAGTGTCTGGAAAGGAAGCGGTATGAGGAGTGTCTGAGGTCACTTTTTCTGTTTGGCCTGGAGAATGTGAGACTGAGGGGASAMCTCTCTGCGGTCTTCTGTACTCACGAGGGGAAGAGCAGGGGCAGGTACCCATCATTTCAGTACCCATGACCAGTGACAAGACCCATGGAAATGGCATGAAGTTGAGTMGGAGGAGGTTTAGGTTGAATATTTTCACCCAGTGGGTGGTTGGGCACTGGAACAGACTCCCCAGGGAAGCRGCACTCTGTCTGACTTTAAGAAGCRTTTGTACAATGCGCTCAGGCACATGGTGTGACTCTTGGAATGACTTGAATAGGGACAGAAGATAGACTAGACGAAAGCAACTTTTGGCCTGCATTGATCCATGTGTTAGGTAACTAAGAAGGAATTGAATTTTCTTGAGATATAACATTATACATAGAACATAGAAATGTGTCTTTTTAATTATAGACTGTAAAAGAATCCTGAATTAGTAAAAGTGATGTTAAAATCAGTGTATGCTTACACAGACATAGAGCATTTCTCCCAGTAGGTCAAACAACAGTGTGAACTTTCTTAACTAACCACTGGGATATATTTCCTTGTGTGCAAGACTTGGGTCAACCCATGGCCTGTYGTCTGCTCAAAAGGTTTTCTTCAGATTACTAATGGCAGAAATTAAAGGTTAGTTTTATTGCCTTCCATGTGGCTCAGTACTCATGCCTGATTTAAAGGTGCTGAATTTCACTCTTATTGACAAGCATGTGTTTGTTAAAAAGATGCAATATTTGGAAATTATAATATTCCTCTCTCATATTTATCCGTCATTTTTTTCAAATTGTTTGGAGGTTTAAAATTACCAGTACCTTACTGGAACAGTCATGAGTCTTTATTTAATTAAGAGATTTTGATTTGAGGTCTTTCTTTTGCATGCTGGCCACTTAGTAGTTAAAGTCAGAAGAGACATCTGATTCTATTCAGGGCAAGCAAAGCCCATTTTCCRTTTAGAGCAAGCTGTATGCCTAAACCCTTGATTAAAAGGGGTATGGTTAGAGATACTTAAAAATATGTTTAATTTTTATGTACAGAGATAGGTAGAAATTAATCAGTAACTGATTTAGATATTGCTGGGAATTAATAGTAATTAATTTCTGAACATTATGTTTTTTCTCCCTATAGTTTTACTCTTAATGCATAGTGTCACAGACCAAACAAYAGCATTTTTCAAACAAAAAATTCAGAATATAATGCATTTTATTTCTTCCTCTCTTGATCCTCCTGAACATTTTAAATTCCTTAGTGTATGGCTATTTGTGTAACTGGGTCCCTTTTTCTTTCTACTATTTTTTAAGAAATACAGATTACTTCTAGATCTTTAGGTCTCATTTTGACATTTTGAGTTTACCTCAGGTTGTAATATGACCCATTGGTATATTAAAGCTAGCTTGAGCCACAATGCTGAAGTCAATAGAATGCTCTGTAAGGAAATAATAATTTGAAGTTCCACTTTATGAAATGTCTTTATAGATTGGCTATAAATATCTTTATAGAAAATTAATGGGTGTGCCAAGGGCAACACATTTAAAACTTCCAATTTCTAGTTTAATTTTCCCTGTTTTCAAAATAAATTCCCAAATCCTTTTTTGGGTTTTTGAGAGTATAAGCAATTTCTGCATACAACAGTTGAAGCTGCAAAGTTGGAGTGTGGTGGGCTGCTCCTGGCAGGATGCCAGGTACCCACCAAAGCTGCTCTCTGTAACCAGATGGGGGAGAGAAATTGTAAMTGAGAGCTGGTGATTTGAGATAAGGACTGAGAGAGATCACCCACTGATTACCATCACAGACAAAACAGACTTGGGGAAATTAGCTGAATTTATTACCAATRAAAATCAGAGGAAGATAATGAGAARTAAAACAAATCTCAGAAACATCTTCCCCGCTACCATTCCCTCCTTTCCTCTACCTCCTCCCTGTGACCAGCAAAGGGAGACAGGGAATAGAGGTTACAATCAGTTCATCATGCATTGTTCCTGCCCCTGCTCAGGGAGAGGAGTCCTTCCCTGTTCCAGTGTGGGGTTCCTCCCAGGGGAGAAAGTTCTCCATGAACTTCTTCAGTCTGAGTCCATCCCACAGGGTACAGCTCTTCATGAACTCTCCAATGTGGTCCCTTTCCACAGGGTACAGTCCTTCAGGAACAGCCTGCTCCTGCTTTTATTTGAAATTAAGGTTATTCTTTATAATCTACTTTACATTACCAAGGAAAAAAAAAAAAAAAAAAAAAAAAAAAAAAAAAAAAAAAAAAAAACAAAAAAAAAACCAGGAAAAGGGCTGCACTGAGCATGTCTGTTAGAATAGTGATTTATCCACTCTGCCTCATGCAGCTCACATCTAGTGTTTAATCTCTCTGAAAAGGAAGCAACATTGGTATTTTCTGTCCTTCCTTCCTTCCTTCCTTCCTTCCTTCCTTCCTTCCTTCCTTCCTTCCTTCCTTCC
>NW_026623430.1:820834-823946 GCF_030028575.1 Malurus melanocephalus
CTTCCTTTCCTTCCTTCCTCCCTTCCTTCCTCCCTTCCTTCCTTTTACTAGCATAAACAAAATCTCCTTTGTGTTTTCTGGTTTCCCTGTCAAAATAAAAAAATATTATTTCTYTCTCTGTTTCTGCTTCAGGGGAAACCTTCATTTTCATTTTTGGCTTTTTCTGTTTTCCTCATCCCTTTCACTTCTTCCTATTATCATAATCTTCATACTTGGTTCTCTCTCAACTTAATTTTTGCCGTCTGCTTGTGTGAATTCCACCAATATTTTTTTCTTAACTCTGGCAAGGAAGAACAAGAAAGTCAGTCTTTGCTTCCTCAGATGGGGATCAAGGATTATTTAAGACTTCTTCTATTTCCAGGACAGATTTCAGAACCTGCATACCAGATCAGGAGGCTTTTTTTAAATACTTTCTACAGTTTTCATTAAATATGTGGCCAAACATTAAATTGTTGTACAATTTCATAGAAGTAGGTCCCATCAATATTGTAGTCAAATCCTCACCTGATGTAGATGAGCATTGCTTCCTTGAAGTCACAGCAATGGACAAGATGCTCTCATTCTGACCACTCTTTTACTTACACAGCAAAAGCAACCTTTGTCTTCTGCTATCCTTTCTATTTCTCCAGCCCAGGGATCCCAGGGGACCACATGTATTATAAGCTGCTGTGATGTGTGTGATTTGTGGGTTTGCTTTAAAAGTTTCAGCCATAGCTCAGGACAACAGGAGTCCTCCTGTGTGAAAAATCATGACAGCTGCRTCATTCTCATGTAGAAAGGTTAGATATTGAAAGTGTCCATAACTAAACACTCACTTTTAGCCATCTGCTGAAAGGATGCAACAGTGTTAGGCCTCCCATCAAAGGCAAAAAGTGTAGCCATGTTCTCTGAAAGACAGTGTAAACTTTAGCAGGAAATTCTGGGGAAAAAAAAAAAAAAGAATGATGCTACAATTAACAGCCCTATTTGGCTGAAAAGTCAAAAAGTCTTACTAATCCAATAAATTGATGAGAAATGTATTTGGGAAGAGTTATATACACAGGCTATAAAACTTGAAAAGCTATTCTTCTGTTGATAAACCAAATCTAATCCTAATTTTATGAGTATTGTTATTATTATTATTATTATTATTATTATTATTATTATTATTGCCCATAAAATTACTTCTTGTATATGACACAATAACACAATGAATCATATTGTAGCTCTAATTGCAGGATTAGATTAAATCATTATAAAGCTGAGAATTTTTAAGATGGCGATAAGTTTTTTCCTACAAAAAAAAAAGTGGTTTAGGGCCAAAACCAGCCCTTTGTTTCTTCTCACAAAACTGTCCATCTCCTCCATTACATTCTCYGAATTTTACAGGTTAGCTGTTGAAGAGGATTGCATCCCAGAAACGCTTAYATTAATGTCTATTATTTACAAAATATTAAATTTCTCTTTATAGATCTACATACAGATACTACTGGTATTTTTAATACTACTAGAGGTAGTTAAAAAAWTTCTAGTTTATTGATTCCTAAGACTTTTTTTGCTTAGCTGAACAGTGAATTCAAATCAGCTAACAAGCTTAATTACCTTCAGTTACCTCTAGTTGATCAGAAGGCAGACATGATGATCTCGGAGGTCTTTTCTTTATTCTTTGTCCTGCCTGTGGCAGGGAGCTGGAAATAGATGACCTTTAGAGGTCCCTTACAGCTCAAACTAATCCATGGTTCTATTTTGTGGTTCTGTATACAGCAGTACTCAAATGGCTCTATGTGTGCATATGTATATATGTGTGTGCGCTTCTAATTTTTTCATCAGAGACAGAGGCTGTGCAGACTGGTGCATAATTTCAGAAGAGTGACAAAATGTGCTTTACTTTACATAGATGACTATGCYGTATTTGGAGAGTTTCTCCTTTAGCATCCCTCTCATGTACAAAGAGTTGCTGCACACATCTTCTCCTGTTTCTGGTTCAGCCCAAAATACAGAGCTAACCAGCATAACAGTGTCACATGTTTGGTGCTGGGTGCATGGATATTGTGGACATTGGCACAGTAAACCTGCCTGAGACAGGTAAAATAAGATTAGGTGGTCACCTCAGGCACGCTCTTGAAGGTTTGCTAAACTGCCTTGGGCCCCGACTGTCCGTGTGGGATACACTTGGGGCATAGCTGCAGGAATTTGCAGCTGGGCCCATGGCTGCTCCTAGTCATTCCTCAGCTTGGGATCTGGTTTCTTTGCATGGTGTCCTCAGACCTTTCAAGTCAGCTTCAGTTCTGAGGAATGAAAGCACCAGGAGCCCATCCCACCCTCTGTAAAACCCTGGAAGAAAACTTTTTCACCCTGCCAATTGCCAATTGCTCTAATATTAGAGACTGTTCTCATCCTTCCTTAGCACTGGTAACAATGAGGATTGTGTGCTGATTTTCATAAGATCCTTTTTTCTACACTTCAAAATGTTACCTAACTCTCAGAACTCTATGGTAATTTCCAGYATGAGATTTTTACCTGTGTTTCTGTCTTCACTCACACAAGAGGAGTGAAAGTGCCATCATTTGACTGTTTGATGACCAGGCAGAGAAATTAATGGCCTTTGTTTTATTAGTTCTCTGCAAACTGGCATCATTTGCCTTTCCACCCACCTATATTATTTTTAGAGGCATTTGGTCCCCCACAACAGCTTCCAGTAATAATCTTTTTCTTCTGACAAGACTATGACAGAAATCAGGTTAAATAATAGGAAAACATTTGAAGAAAAACAAAGTCTTRAATACAGAAATAGTGCTTGGATTTGAGTCATGTGTAGTTCAGCTGTTTCTGGTTCCTGTTTGTAATCTTTTTTTCTTTTGATTGTCCATTGAAACCTAGATGTCTTCTACAGAGATAATGTTTCAGAAACTACTGAATTCTTACTTTTTGTTGGTCAGCTGTTTTTGAACTGAGTCAGGATTGAATTACTGAATTGGTGTTTGAATGTTTTGTTTTACACCACATGACTTCTTTCCAGGCCACAGAAAGGAGTGGGACAGAGAACCAAATGATTCATAAGAGTAATAGCCAAATGTTTAAATTGCTATTGTCATGGCAGGTAGCAAGAAACATTTTGGTCATGGAGAGTGGA
>NW_026623430.1:823966-832144 GCF_030028575.1 Malurus melanocephalus
GGGAGGAAGTGGTGAAAGATTTTCATTTGTGTTATTAGAACTCCCCTGCCTTGAGCTATCAGTTTTTTAGTGTCTGGACTAACAGAGGTTGACACCTGTGCAGAGATACTTTGTTCAAGTCTTTCAGCAGAAACAATACACGCTGTTCTCCAAAGCCACCAACTTGTCTACTGCGCGTGTCTTTGACCGGCAGCACTCCGAGCACCTCCCTTCACTCGTGGGGGTGGAAGGGAGGAACACCGTAATTCGGACGCTTGACAAAAATAAGAAATTTAATAGAGAAGCTTAGAGATTTCTAAAGGTTCTCTTTCGGTCACCAGGAAGTCATCTGTGTCCAAACATTTCCTTACCACACCTAAAAGCCTGAGTTGCATAGAGTGGTGCATGAGGATGGCAGCATTTCTGCGATGGCTGGGCAGTTCTGAAAGTCCTCAGCAAACAGATGTGTGRTTCTCACTGAAGACCTTGGTAAGGGGTCCAGTTGATATAAAGACCCAGGTCAGGTGTTTCGCAGGTACTTTAGAYCGTTTGCTCTGTCATCCTAAATGTCTTCTCTTAGGGCCTGTGTGCACTCATCTTACACACTGTGCAGCAGACTGGAATATCACAGAGACGAATTAAGCTGTTTCAGCAGTAGCTTGGGGACATGTGGCCTCTCTCAAGTATTTGAGCTGTGAGAGATGTCTGTTCCTTGATAACACAGATTGTGTGACCGCCCGAAGCACCAGAAAGTCTTTGCTGGCACTGTTATAACAAAGCTCTGCAGCTGGATCCCCATTGATCCAGCCGACAGAGGACCGGCTGCTGCCAACAAAAGAAGCCTGTACACCCAACAGAAGAGAGCCCTGAGTAGCAATTTCAAGCATGTCATGAAGTCACCAGAGCTTACAAAGAATCRCAGTCAAGTGTAATGTGTCACAAGTGCCAATTAAATGCTTTTGCAGATAGTGTTTCGCGGTCTAGGGGAAAAGAATAGGTCCAGCAGGCAGATTTTATTCTTGGTTTCTCAAGCACATTGCTATAAGAAAGCTGAGGGAGAGCTTCCTTGATGAATTTTGTCTTAAATGGCCTTTGCAATCACTTTCTGATGTAGTGTATTCATATTCCTCAAAAACTAATAAACCTCTCCCTTGGAAGTGCTGAGATGTCCAGAAAATAGATGTGATTCTTCTGCAGAAAAGCAAGAATTTCAGTAATGACCTGCTATAGAGCACTAGCTAAGAAAAAACAGAGTTTGTTTTTTTTTTCTCCTCCTCCAATAAATAGACAAACATGCAAAGATAAAGAAGAAACTAATTTTTGCTCTAGCTCTGTATGGATATGTGAGCCTAAATGCAGCCAAACCCAAAGAAGAGTGTGAAGGAAATAAGTGAATATAAATAATCACAAAAGCTTCTTTTCTTCCTATTGTTATCTGTTTATAAACAGTTGGAAGTTTATTCTGTTTAAATATTGCATCTTACACAGCAGCAGCCTCTGGGTTTCTGCATCATCAGAGAACAAACTAGAGAGAGCTTTGTTCACACATCTGGACTATCCTATGGACTCTTCCTGTGGTGGCCCACACAATAAATTGTCTGACTATAAATGACAAAACCTGAAAAGTTGAAACTTTTTTTTTTTTAATTTTGGAAGATTCCTACTAAATAAATTTGCATGTAAGTAGTTACCTTTTTCCCACATCCAAGATTTGAGTGGGTCTATAACCCTCATTTARAAGTGGCAGCTTTAAAATTAATTTAATTGCTACTTTTTAAATCAAGGGTAGTCCCAGAATGAGTTTGCATTTATTGTTTCCCTGAGAGAAAATTAGGAAATAGGAATTTCTCTTCAGTTCCATCTGCTGCTCAGTGTTTGCTGTTTGCTTCTTGAGCTGTTGCTGAACCGGTGATTCTCAATGTATCATATCTGCTGTGCTGGTAGAGTGAGGCTACACTCGTGTCTTGGTTTAAACGTGTTAACAGCAGAGAGTTGTGGCTAGCTGAGAATGATGGGACAGACACCTAGCAGCACCTGCAGATTCGGTGCAGTGCGTCAGTGCTGGGTGAGGCAACCCACAGTGACAAACCAGCAAGCTGGCCAGCCATGTGTCATGTGTTGGAAGGTGTGCCTCAGCCTCTTCASCAGCTGTGTTTAACAATTTGGCTACTCATCAACAAATGCAGTTTGTTTCACTGCCTCAATAGCTGCAAGATGCATTTGACACAAGTGCCAAGCAAATGCATTGACGACACACGTCACTGGGCCTGCTCTGACCAGCATAGTGACAAATTGCCTTGCCGCTGTGAAAATCGTCTTATGGTCCTCTGTTTTAGTTGGATTTTGGTGTACTTCTGCCTGAATTCCTGGGGATCTGCGGCAGTCCTGCCTAGTGCCTGCTACTGGTCAACATTGCCTGTCACAGGATAATGTCAGGAGGCTGTGCGAGAAAATTGTTGGGGCTGCCAAATGTCACCTTGAGGTGTTGGTGCTCTGAAGGACAGACACCTCTTCAGCAGGGGCTGCAAGTCCCCATATCACAGACACCAGCCCAGATCCAGTTTGCTATACAGGCTCAAGCTTGTTCTCTCCACAATAAATTGAAGAGAGAGGGGCTCTTCATGCTGATTCTGTAAAACAGGATTTTGAACCCAGTCAGAATGATGGCTCTGATCCAAAACTTTCTTCAAATGAGCAGTGACAATCCACACAAGTCCCACATTGAGCCCCACATTAGTATATCTGTGTGAAGGGCAACTTTGTTTTTTTTCTGATTCTCTGAACTTCTTGCATTTGAACTGCAGACATGCCATTTGAAAAACAGAGAGATTTATTTATAATTGGCTAGATTTGCAAGCTTGCTTTATTACATTATTTCCTGCCCAGAATTTCTTAATACTGAATAGAAATTATTATGAAAACTTCTTACTTCAGGGCATTTCCAGGCTAACAGGGCTGGAGCAGAACCTGTCAGTGCTGGTCCAGTTTTATTTCTGGAAAAATCTGCTAAACTGAGCCAGAGTTCAAGTCCACAAGGGGAACACATGARCACATAACACTGAGGCACGCACTCAGTAAGTTAGTTCCAACTCCTGTGGTGGGACTTTCAGCCTGACGCTTTTAAGCTACACACAAGCAGTTGATCTGCTAACTTGATAAACACCTTTTTTACTTGCAGTGTCCTCTAAAAATAATTTAGCTAATGTGTCTCAGAGTCAGGAATATCCCTGTTTTTCTATTTTGTCAACCCGAGGTCTGTCAGTGGAGTAAGTGGGGGCAGGGGGGAGAATCAAACTCAGCATGAAGTCTGGGACTCCAGCCTAAAATGTAATATGGAATCTTCACCTCTGAGTAGAACTGTGGTACCTTATGCCAGAAAACAATACAGGCTTGGCCAACTAGGGATTAGCTGTTATTATTCTGGCTTTTTGTTGCTAGACTTTCTGTGCTAAACCCATAAGTAGAATAAAAAATCAGCTAGCTTTAGAGGTGGTGAAGAAGAAGGTCTGGGCAGGGAGCTGGAACCTGTGATTTCCTCATTCTGGTACTGCATGGTTGACCTCTTCCATATTCTGAAAGACCTCCAGAACTTTGTATAAACTGCCTTTACTGGTTTAACAATAGCAATAGCAATGAGCTTCATAGAAGCACTTTCAGAAACGCACAAGAACTTCATCCAAACCTTATTGAATTTGTAACTACATGTTCTTGATTTTAATGGAGTTTGGATTAGATTGTCAGGGAGCTTAATGGAGCTGCTTCTGACATTTTGCACAGTAACAATCTGCAGTTCAAGCCTCTTGACCGCACTTCAGCAACTTGAAACTCAAAAGATCTCAGTGTGGAAAGTCTGTGCTTCATTACCCTGCTTTGAGGGGAGGAAGCTTAACGGTGTAATAGAAATGAGTATGAAAACTGCTTACTTCAGAACATTTCCAGGCACAATTTGTTACAGTAATCCGTTTCCATTCTTAGTGGGGTCTTCCTTCCCAGACCTTTATGGATTGAAAAAGACTTCATCTCCCTAAACTCCCCAGGCTATATTAAGATCAGAAATAGAAGGATTGGAAAGGGAAGTTTCTATCCCACAGAAACTTCAGAATTTGAACATTGGATCCAGCTTCAAACCAAGACAAGGAGTTGACAATTCAAAGCTTTCCCGAGAGTGAAATATTCCCAGACCTCTGATTCAAAAATGTCAATATTTTGTTTCAAACTCTGTTCCCCAAACCATTTATCTGAGCTGTGTGTTGGAAGTACAATATTTTTGTTGTTTCCTTTGCTCACCATGCTGAGGAAGCAGTGCCTTCCATGGGGCTTATTTTCATGATGAGGTCCTCAACCACCTCTCATCAGATGAGTATGCCCATAGGTCAGTGTCTTGGCAGCTTTCTCTAGTTCTGCAGATCAAATGAATCTACTTTTTTTTCGTAGCTGGCCTCTTCTAGTGTCTTGCATTTTCAACATCTCTGATAATAGCTATTTTAAAACATTCCCTCTGAGTTTTGTTCATTCTGTGGGTAGATACAGAAAGAAATAATTCTGCTTTCCTGATCCTTGTTAACCCCCTGGAGGTTTCTGGGGGAGTGGTGATGTTTTTCATCCATTTGGTAATCTTTCTCAGTGAGTCCTCTGCAGCCTTGATGGACAGTGAAAATAATATTATGGAAATTTTATGTTCTCTGCTCAGCCAAGCTTCTGTTTCTTCTGCTCAGAGACAAAAGATATTGTTCTCATGAACTGTGTATTTTTTCAGGAGCGCTTTAATATTTCCTTGTCTGATCTTTTGCTTTCAAGAGGGTCCAGCCTGTAAAATGTTTTCATGTAAGAGCTACTAAAAACTAATATAAGAGATCTGGAGTAGTGTTTTTCATTTCAAAGCATCCATGACTCCAAATGGATGCAAATGCAAATACCAGTAATCTTTCTAGTGCATGTATTTACCTTCAAAAGATTGAAGAATTTCCCTAGGTAGTGGGAAAAAAAAAAATAAAGTAAAAGCTGTGAACTTGGGAACAATTTTTATTTCAGGCATTAGTTAATCACTCATAAGTTTCTTTAATGAAAATTTCATACATACTCCCAGAGCTCTGCATACCTATTAARACAGATAATCTAATAAATTAAAGAAAAAATCTCTGCAGAKATCTTGGGGAGAAAGAGGAAATTCKTTTAATTTCATKAAAACTTTWAATCACATAAAATTATCTGACACAGTACCAAATACAGCAAGATTAATATACATTTTGTACATACCAAAGAAGTGTTAGTATTCACAAAGGTCTCCATTTTTCCATATTGCTTGCACTGCCATTAGACACACAATATTTCAACAGAAGAAATATTTTTATTCTGTACACTAGTAATGGCTGTCCAACTCAAAAAAAAAAAAAAGAAATAAACTGCAATATAACTTCCTTTCACACCTGAGATTTTCCTGGTGGCTTCCTCCACAAGTTGTGACC
This sequence comes from Malurus melanocephalus, assembly GCF_030028575.1. Taxonomy (NCBI): domain Eukaryota; kingdom Metazoa; phylum Chordata; class Aves; order Passeriformes; family Maluridae; genus Malurus; species Malurus melanocephalus. The sequence goes on from NW_026623430.1 coordinate 829,411, forward strand.
TAGCTCCAAATTGCTCATTTTATAAATTAACTTTAATCAGGCTATAGCCCATGGCAACATGTGAGCTGATGATTCATAAAGTTAAAAATGCTTTTAAGTAGTAAATGCTGTTTTTTGAAATTGGTTACCTCATACCTGGATATCGGATCCAGCCTGTTTCATATCCAAGCAGTTTACATATTCGTTTCAAAATAGGCAAAGGCATAAAACTTTCTGTACCACTCTAGCTGAACTAATTGAGTATAAAATATGAGTAGATATGAAAGGGAATTCTGACCTTTCTTCTGTTATCTGGATTCTCCAGCAGGAGCTTTTTCACTGTGAATGCTGGTGATCTCTAATGCACTAGAAGGAAAATCTGATTTGTAGGCATTATCATCCAGTTTTCAGATCATGCAAGTGATCTTTTTACTGTCATGTCCACACAGTAGCATTCATGGAAGTTGAAGCCTGTGTATATCAAAGGTGGTTCAGCTCCTTTAGAGATATTCTTATTCAGAAAAAAACTTAGACATAAATCTTACATGGATGCAATTTGTATATCTGTCCTTGGGAATTCTGTACGGAGCAGTCACAGTCAAGATACTCTTATCTTTGCTTCAGGTTTCTAACCATTATTTTTCTCATGGTGTTTCTAATGCCTTAAAATGTCTCTTGCAGCTTGATATTACTAGCTTTCAAGGGAAATGTACCATTTATGAATGACTCTTACTTCTCTGGGCCTCATTAATTCCCTTCGAGGCATCAAAATGTAATGTGTAAGCATAGGAGGGTTGACCTGGTTCTGACCTGGAAGATGTATGTAAAATCAAAGAAATTTGATGATCAATCCTGAATCTATATTGACACTGATTGAAATTAAACTAATTATATTGTCAATACGACAGACAATCAAGGAAAGAGCTATTGTGCAGCTATAATGGTATTAGAAATGGGAATTAAATTGCTTCAARTAAATATTGGTTATTAAAGAATGCATTTTCATAGGCAAATGGAAAGAAATTGTCAAAACCAGAAGTACATCTCACCCTAGCAGAGATGTGTAATTCTGCACACTCAGATTTGTACAAATAAAAAATACTACTCTGAATATTTAAGTGGGCAAATTACACACACACCTTTTGACAAGTCTTGATGGTAAGTGCCCTGTTTGCTCTCATCATTTTCTAGGACCCAGCTCCCTGATTTAACTGCAACTCAGAAATACAGGGAAATTTAAGACAAGCACTTTATTTTAAGTTCCCTGTGTTTATATATATATACTCCATTTGGCTAAGAGCCTTAGCACAAACTCAAAAGAAGTTACAGACAAATATTTGTCGCTTAYTTTGCATGCCAGAATGCCAGAAGGCCTTTCGTTTTCTAATACCAAAATACTTACTGATAACATCATGAGGCCTTCCTTAATTTCTTGGATTTCAATTATTTATGTGAAAAATTCCTAATTTGGATGCAGAAGTTAAAGTTCAATCAAAAGGCCTATATTAACACTGTGTAAAATAAATTTATAGCCCATTAATTAACTTTAAATGTACTTAATTATAAATTTCTGTTGATTCTTCTGRGAATTATCAGGGTTTTGCAAACTGAGAAACTTAGTGCATGTATTCGACTCTTAACATTTTGAACCCAACAATTTACATATAGGCATAAAGCCAATTACAAAGCAGGTAATTGCATTCATGCAATGATTCTCAATTCTTTTGTTGCAATCATTCCATCCTTCTTTATCAGATCTTTTACAATATCTGAACACAGGCATTGACAGTGTGGAATGGGATTATTGTCAAACATAATTAAAACCACATGGCTTCCCCAGCTGCCTAGCAGGTAAAATTTCACCGAGCCGTGTTACTACTGATCAATGCTGCTCTTTAGTTTTATCTATCTGTCTCCTTCCTATCTGTCTTCTTATCTGTTTCAGGCATTTTTCTTTGTGAAACTCTAAGAAGTGAAATTTCTGATAGGACTTTGACCAAGAATGTTCACAATGCCCTAAAATAACAACCTCCAACAATACTCCTTTCTTCCTCTGGACTGCAAAAGCCATTGAGTACTAACCTGTTCACTATCTCACGCCTGACCTCAGTGCACACTCCCAGCCAGATTTGCTCAGCCTCTTTCATTGCTAAGGTACTTTATGGCCCTCTGGAGATGCTAAGAGAGAAATTTAATTAGTTGCAGAGATGGATTGAGCAGTCAGTTGGTAAGTGCTCATGTTGAACTGCACATCTTTCTTTCTTGCCAGATTGTTGGCTGTGACCACCAGCTGGGAAGTGCTGTCAAGGAAGATAACTGTGGGGTCTGCAATGGAGACGGGTCCACCTGCCGCCTGGTCCGAGGCCAGTATAAGTCCCAGCTCTCAGCAAGCAAAYGTAAGCTGCTCCTTCTGGCAAAGTGCCCCCTTTCCCTTTTAGTGAAGTACTCATTCCTTGCAAGCTGGGTTTCACCCCACTCGTTTCTCAGGTGTCTGAATAACCATGGTCAGTCTGGTTGTCCCCAGGTGCTTGCCTCTTGGGGTAAAGCAGACTTGCTCAGATTGTTAGTCAGGTTGTGGAGGGGGAAGAGGATTGTGGAAAGGTGTCATTCACATATTTCCCGTCCCAGCAAGCTGGTTGTGCTTGTGAAGAGCAGGAGAGCGAGAAGAGGTGGCTCTTCCAGTGACTCTGTGGCTGTATTAGCTGGATAGGCATTAATCAGACCAGCTCCACCTTTCCAGGGCACTTTCCCCAGG
>NW_026623430.1:832569-879368 GCF_030028575.1 Malurus melanocephalus
AAAGAAAGAAAGAAAGAAAGAAAGAAAGAAAGAAAGAAAGAAAGAAAGAAAGAAAGAAAGAAAGAAAGAAAGAAAGAAAGAAAGAAAGAAAGAAACTATTTTTTATGAAGGAAAGAAAGGGATAATACTCATAAGAGTTCCACTGCTGAAGCAGAATTGTATATTAGAGGAAAAATAAAATAATTCACTAAGATTTAGGAATGGAATTTTACCTCACTGTTAAGTTTTCTGCAATGTGCAGGAACAGATTTGGAAATCTCTAGGCTTCTTGAGATATCATATGTTTSTGAACTTTTTGGCAAATATCTTTTCCTGCAGGAACAATTAATTTTTATTGAGTTGCTTTGTGGTAAAAAAATGCTCATCTATTCTCTACTGAGGATAAAGGCACTAATATATTATGCACAGTACCAAAATGTTAGTAAAATACAGTACCTGCTTCCAATAGTTTCCTATTAAATGTAAAAAATGTTGTATAGGTAATAGAGCAGATGGCAGAGAGAATAATCTTAGCCTGAGACAAACATGAAAAGAAGTTAGATAATGGATTTTTCAGACACATTTGCCTGCACATTTGCCTGCCTCTGTTATGCAGAGCTGAGATAATCACAGATTTTTTAATGCATTCTATTCAAAACCATGTGGCATTATTCCCTTCTATGATGTAAACACACTTTTTTTGTGTGACGCTATGAATTTTGAATCTTTGGGAAGTAWGTACTTTTGTTAATCAGGTTTTTTAAATTGTAAAGACACAGTTATGGATCCCCTTTGTATGTGTGAATGAATATTAATTCTTTTTGTGTTTTGCTTCAAAATGATTCATGCAAATGCTGTGAAAATTTCAGACTGTAAATGTTGAAAAGYTTTAAAATACTTATTGTGTTAATTTTCTGCATTTATCTTCCCCAACACTGTTGGTATTTTGTCTGTGTCGGCATCTTGCTTATTTGTCACTATAAATGTAAATGCACAAACATATCTGGTATTAGGGCGTGATTAATTTTATTTATCCAGCCATTTAAATTACTGGATTCACTAGATGATGGCTAATATCAAGTTGACTTTTTTTGAAAAAAAAACCTTTTTCCAGAATTTTGTATCCTTTATCTGTGGTCTGAAAAAGGGACTAAAAACCAATATAAGCCAGACTGCCTCCATTAGAAACATTAGAAAAATCAGAGAGGGAATGTGCATCAGTGACTAGATATCAGCAGAAGTGTTCTTTGGCTTCTCTTGGGATTTCTGTTTTCCTAACAGTACTCAATCTGGAGGACTGTTCTAGGGGAATTGGACAGTTGACCTTTACTCCAGCAGTGTCCCAATAGTTTCTGAAGCTGATTATATCTCAAAACCTCTCCAAACAGTCTTGAGCTCATCATACTAAATTAATTTTCTCTGTGTGCTCACATCCAGTTCCCTTTTCCATGCTGTTTATGTCATGTAAAGGCATAAGGGAAAGAAATTCATAGGGCTTTTAAACACTTAGCACTTCCTACAGGAACAGCTTCCTCGCTATTTATAGGGGTAGTATACATCTCCCAGTGGTATCAGAAACAGAAACACAGTAGGGCAGGAGGTAGTGTGATGTTGAATTCTCATCTACATTTTTATGAAAAAGAAAGCACCTGTGTCTATACTTTTKTAAGACTAATARTAAAAAAGTTACAAAAACCTTCATWCATTCATTCCAGGAATATTCTTTTTTCTTAGGTRGCTTTTGTGTTTCTTTTGAAGTCTGCAGAAAATGTGTCTTTCTCTTTGTTTTTTAAGAATATCTTCTTTAGGGGAGWGTGTATGTCCTTCCTATGAAGATAAGCTGCATTTAAGCAGGCTTTTTTGTATTCACCAAAAAGCTGAAGAGTGGGTCCCATAAGTTGTGAATGCTTYCTGCTGACCACCTAGTGCAAAGCTGGTATTTCTCTAAAGAAGGATTGGCATCTACTAGTGAAGTAGATTGCTTTTAAAAGAGACTTGTAATTGTTATGCTGTCTAGATATTCACCTTAATACTCTTACTATGGTTGTCAAAAATAATTGCAGTTCCAGATTTCCACTGAATATCAGTACTAATTGGAAGACAGGAAGAACTCCATTTTTCATCATRAAAACTGACAGCCCATTTGAACAAAATTCAAATTAAAAATCCCAGACTAGGAGAAACTGATCTCTTAAGTGAATCTGATGTATGCACATGATATTTAACTTTTGTCTAAATCCTTGCACTTTCTTCAYAGCCCTGAGCCACTGTCCTCTCAGKTATCTGGGACTCTCTCTTGCTTCCCTATGCATGGTCTCTGGAGGAAACAAACCACGTGTTAAAGTACTTTTTGCCTTTTCCTCAGAGAGCTCTGCACAGCTGCTCAACAATCTGTCTCTGTGCTTATTGCTGGAGATAGCTGTGGCTAAATGTTACCCTGCTTACTTTCACGTCTCTTCACAGGAAATGTCTCCTCCTTATCACTGTTAACCCCAGGAAATTATCCTTYAGTCCCCACTGCTTCTGCTTTGTGAGAGCAGGAAGCACTGTGATAAGCATAAATCCCACTGAGCTTTGCATTTCACATAAAGCGTGCTAGGATTTCAGATGGAGAGCAATGACAGGATCAGGTGAAATATAGTCCTAGCAATACCCTGGGGCAGAGGATGCATGCTGAGAATACAAACTCACATGCACTTAAAACTGTCCAGTTTTTCTGTGACATGTCAGTGAATTTTTTTTCTCTGCAACAGAGTTTCCAGCTGAGGGACAGTCAGATGTAATAATGGCATGGGACTGTCTTTAAATGAGACTTGTTAAAAGGTCATTAATATTGTTTGGTTTTTTTTTTTTAATTGAAGTTACTGTTTTTCCAGAATCATTCCAAAAAATGTTATGTATGTACAGCAAAATGGTATTTCATACTCATGTTTTTTRTTCTCCCCAAATGGACAAAAATGGACAAAATGTGTTTATCATATTGGGTATCTTGAATCTGAATGCCAGTAGTATCAGAGATGTGTATGAGCAGAACATGAGTTGAGTTTAACCCCAGTGTTACAAAATACTTAGGAGACACTGAAATTTCTGGATAGTTTGAGAAGACTATCAAATCAAATTGAAAATAGGACATGGTTCAGAAGTGCGTGATCATTTGAAGAGTTTTTATGTCCACACAACTTTTGTGCCCCTCTGAGAGATTGTTTACATTTCCACCTACTTCTGGGATATTAAGAGGCCACAAAAGTATGACTATTTCATTCCATAGAACTGTGAAATATAAGAGTGTCCATAATTCCTATGATACATTACAGAATTTAAAATTYAAGAGGGTTCTAGCTCACAATTTTGAGATACCGGTTTGGATGAATTAATGTATTGCTTAAAAATTCCTGTTTCTTGTAGTGTTTCCTCTCTGTTGACTCTTCACCTTTTGATATAAAATGACATTTATAACTATTTTGCTAGCAAGTGAGAATCCTGACTTAGCTGGGTTCCAACCGTTTTCCTAGTTTGGTCTGGTCAGATATGTAAGGCCCCAGCTCATATGTTTGAATGAAAGGTAAAATGTTTTTAGTGTCCGAATTAGCCTTACCTGAGAAAGCAGATCATTGCTTTGAGAGCAGAGCTGCAGCTCCTGCTAGCAGGCATTTCATGACACAGATATGGGCAGTTCTAATGAATAAAAGGTGAAAGTGACTTTGCTCCTCTCTCATCTACCACCTTCTCACTCCCCCCMAAAAATTCTGTTAGGCAGGCATACTTTTTCTTTCCCAAATTCCATTTATGTGGGAAGCAGGCAGGAAGGACAGGGAAAAGTGAACGAAGTGTCTGCTTAGTCCATGTCAGCATTCTGTGGGCATGCCAATTTATGACCCAGGTATRGCAATTTATATCATCTTCCCATGCCTTCCCTTCCTATATCCCTTCAGGATATTGCTGAGACTGCTGCCTCTTTAAAAATGCTGACCCAACTAACTTTCACAGCTGCATGTGACCTACATCTTCACTCACTCCTTGGTTTAAATCCAGCTCCCAAAGGCTTAATAGGTGCAAGATCCTGCTTCAATACTTGTCTACATCACAGTCTAATTGGCTTCTGCTTTTCCAGGGGCTTTCTGCTAGCTAGAATTATAGTACTTATGTCATTAAAATAAAAGGTGTGAAAGGGAGGACATACCCGGGGGCAGAAGGAGACCATCACATACTGTGGGCAGGATCATGGAGAAGCTATGGGGTTTAARGCTATGGGAAAAAGTCAGGTGGAAAATGAGAAGGCTATTCTGGTTGAACAACAGAAAAAATTTATGCTTCTCTACTTTACCACAAACACCAATTCAAAGTACTTGAGAGTTTCAAGTAGAGTCATGATGAAATAGGAAGTTACTAGTTACTCATGAAAGCCATAAATAGTTGTGAAAGAATTAAAGATAAATAAAATCAACAGGTTTCGTTTTCTAAGCAGAAGGTTTGTATCACATTTAACAAGTTCTTTTTTCAGATTTTTAATCATAATTCTTTGAGTTTTTAATTGGTCCTAAGGTTGTTTTTTTTTTTTTTTTTTTTTTTTTTTTAATTCCTTTTTTTTTTTTTATTTGAAAACAGATGTGAGTTTCTTTGCTTATTTACTCCATGCATTTTTGCCTTCCCATAGTGGACGATACAGTGGTTACTATTCCCTATGGANTTTTTAATTGGTCCTAAGGTTGTTTTTTTTTTTTTTTTTACTGCTTTGTAAATACCTATTTCACTGCTTATTTGAAAACAGATGTGAGTTTCTTTGCTTATTTACTCCATGCATTTTTGCCTTCCCATAGTGGACGATACAGTGGTTACTATTCCCTATGGAAGCAGGCAAGTTCGCCTCGTGCTGAAAGGACCCGATCATTTATGTAAGTAGAAGAAGTTGGTGTTCACTGTTTTAAGAGAGCCCTGGTAGCCTGCAGTGCTCTGTTTACACTGTGATGTCTGGTTTCCCTCTATCTGATTGCTGATTTCAACACACAGAGGAGYCCTACCCTCAGCTCTCCTCATCCTGATACCTCAGTGGCACACACTCTTTTCAAAGCAAACCTTGGCCAAGAGTACAGAATTCTTTGCCCCTCCATAATTTTTCAGTCCCTTCTGTTTGTTTATCCTTTGGCTGGCTCACTTGGTGTCAAGTGCTTTTGTTTGAAATTAATAAAATGTATACCACTGAGTGGTGTATTGAAAGAAGAAATATTGAGAACAGTAAAGTGTAAGCTTCCCTGCAGCTCAGCTCAGCCATCAAGCTGCTCATGACTTTAACACATTTCTGTTATGATAACCTCTCTCACTCGCCTTGATACACGCATCACACTCTGAAAATCACTCTAAAAAATCACTCTAAAATCTGACACTGCATACACAAATGAAACCACATTCCTGAGCAGCGATACTGCTCCAAAGAGTTGAGATGAATGAGTTCTGCTAGCCCATCACTTGGTGGCCATAACACTTTCCTACTTTGTCTGCATATTCCAGCAGCTGTATATCCCTGTTCTCTGGGAGGAATCTCAGGATTTGAGAATACTGTGCAAGAGCTGAAGGCAAATCCATTTATTTCATTAATAGAAGCTCCTGGCATTCCTCTCTCTAATCTTCCAGTTCAGTGTAGCTGCTCAGAAGCTGTTCCCTTTCCCGTCAACAGCAATGAATATCAGAGATACAAGTTACTGTCGGAAAAAAAAAAAAAAAAAAAAAAAAAAAAGCACAAACTGTATTCCATGACTTCTCAGTAGCACAAATTATTCTAAGTTGGGCTATCCTTCTCCTTTTCCAAAAGTCTTTAGGAGTTTCCTGCAGCATAGACCAGTTATGTCTTCTATGTTTGTCAGTGTAGGTACAAACCTGCATGTCAGCAGGGATATGAAACATCAGATTCATTTCACTGTCTTCGTATTTTCTTTCACCCAAAGAATTTATATGGGTTATCAAAATAAGGGGTGGCTTACCAGTCCTGTTCTGTAGCTCCCTGAGAAARCAATGGGTACTTCAGATTTAAAGCTGTGAATAAAGACCAGCAAATTATAGGTTATAAACCAGGAAAAAATAGATTATGTTTTTGTTAAAAGTTCAAATGTTGCCTGTACCTCAGTTTTAAGTGGCCCTTTCGGTATTTCTGAGCTGTTCCAGTATATGATATGCACTCTTTCTTTCTCTCCTGTCTTCTGTTCCAACATGGATGTTCTCTTCCAACATTGAAAAATTTTGTGCTTTTATTATTGTTTCAGTGAAATTGAACTATAAGACAGCTCAGAGAGAAATGATATTTTAGCTGGGAGATTGATCTAAAGCTGCCTTTACACAGGCCATATCATATTTCATGACTAAAAGATTTGAATCAGCAAGGTCTGCCTGAGTCACTGGTAGAGATTTAGATTAACTGCACTGTGTAAACATGAATAAGTTCAAATATATCTCTTTCTTGTTTCAGATGTCTCCATGAATCTTTCTGTTCACCCTTCAAAGGATTTTGTATATGTATGAGCTACAGTCAGTTGCAGGGGAGGGAGTATTTTGCCCTGTGAACTTGGGTTGTGGGAGAAGTCAACAGGAGGCTGATTATATATACACAAGTCCTAAAACCATCTTTATTCCTGATGCATGCAGCTTTGTCCAAAAATAAATAAATGGTGAAGTGTATCACAAAGGAAGAGACTAGTCTCACTGAAAAMCAAGGAATTCTTTAATACAATGCAAATTCTTAGTGTACTGCCTCAGCAACTTCCTTCATTAATTCCCTTAATCCATTATGAAAAGCCATCTAATTGCTGATTTTTCATCCCTAATTAGCAACTTCATATATGCAAATAAAAACTTTTTTTCTTTTTGCTGTCTTTGAATATGTATCTMCATCTTAGATGAGTAGTGTGCCTTAGCTGCCTCATTGTGTTGGACAAGATTTTGTGCATATATTCTTAAATATATGTGAAAGGTTTGCAGCTTTGCAATCCTTCATGATGAAATGGACTGTCATTTTTAAATAACTACCAGAAATGWTCTACTGGTAAATGTGCAGTAAAGCATGATCTGGAGTTGGTAGGGAGCCTAGCTGGGTGATGGAACAAACCTGCTTTCTGACTTCTGATTTCTRTGTAATGAATTACTGGTATTTTTAATATGACAACAATCAGAAGTAGCTGCTACAAAACAGTGTCTGAATTAATTCCACTAATTAGTTCCTCTTTTGGGGAACTGTGAATATAAAGAGAGCCAGATGGAGTGCTCAGGAAGATTCAGCCCTMATCTTCCCCTTCTACTCCACTGGGATGGATCAGACCACTTCTGGAGAGGAGATGGGAATCCTGCAGTACTGATGTTTCTTTCTGGGATATTCTGCTTTCAGTTAGTTGTCTACCACAACAACATGTGGTTAGTGACCCACCTTTGAACTGAAAGAGGGTAAAACAACTTAATGCTCACAGGCCAAGATYTGAGTCACGCTCCACCAAGGAGCGTGACTTACTGAGAGTGAGTTAAACGACAGCAAATATGCCTAATGAGGAATGGATTAGTGTGTCTGGAAGAGAGCAAATACATGACCTATGAGTGAGGAGGGGATTGTGAGCTAAAAACCAAAGGGTTGAGCAAAGACAAAAAGCAGATGGAAGGCGGAAAAGGAAGAGTGCAAATGTGAATAACTACGGGGGAAAAGTTGAAATCTTACTAAGTTGTATTGGGGTTTTTTTCAGCTCTTACTTACTTCAAGTTGCAATAATCTAGTTTCCTGATATYTTTTTCTATTTGTCAGATTTGGAAACCAAGACTCTCCAAGGTGTGAAGAGTGAAAACAGCCTCAGCACCACAGGCTCCTTCCTTGTTGAAAATTCTAGCGTTGACTTCCAGAAGTTTCCTGACAAGGAAATCTTGAGAATAGCTGAGCCTCTCACTGCAGACTTTACTATCAAGGTGAGGGTCACTGGTCACTGACATCTTAGAGTACAAAGTAAGGCAAAATGTACTAGGAAGATGAAAGAGATTTTCCTAGATCTTAGTTTTCCAGTAGATGTTTATCACAAAGCCAGTTCCAGGCTGTCTCTTGAACTCTATATGAAATTCTTGATGAAATTTGATGAAAGCCTCAAGTGAAACTCTTCAGGAGAGAGAGACTACATTTATGTCGGAAAGGCCTAGGTAATGTGTGCCCTCAAAAGAAAAGATGAACTCATTTCAAGAAAAACCAGGTTACGTTTTGTATTCACTACGGAGGTGCATATAAGTCAATGACATGCAGTTTTCTTTATTTGTGATAAGCAAAATCTATCTTTGGCCCATAGTTTGTTGGTGTATACTAACGTAGCTGCACAGAAGACTGTTAGAGAGTGAAGAGTAAAGTCCCCAAGCTCTAAAATAAATGGGATGACTTTACTTGAGAAGTTATGGTGTCATTTTGAAGTTCTGCTTTTTGTTGCACTGGCAATAAGAGTAAAATTGTTTCCTCCCATTAGAGCATTTCTGCTCTTCCAGGTAATATGAAACACATTGCTGGAAGCAATGCACACACTCTGTGGGAAAACAAACATACAAAAATGAACATTTGGGAGTTGCAATAAAATWAATCCTTTTCCAGTAGGTCCAAGGAACCTGAAGGATTTCAGCTGTAAAACTGCAAAACCTGTGTCATGTCCAGGACTACATAAATTTTTCACCATGGGCGCCAGAGGTAGATGACATTTGCTTTAACCTTGAGCTGATGGCAGCTAGAGGATTGAACAGTGAACTGGAAAATGTCCTAAGTGATTGTCCTGGGTTAAGCTCAGCTGTGCTGGGATGGATTAGCTTGGGAAATAGCACAGTCCTGCAGATTGTCCCCTGCTCTTTGTGGTACRTTATCAGCCAAAAAAAAAGCAAGTTGAAATTTTCAGAGCTGGTTGACAAGGAAAATCYCAAACTAAGGAATACGTTCCCTACTCTTCAAATGTCACAACACAGTAAGTAAATGCCTTACTAAAATAGATACTGTTCAACTCTAAACACATCTGAAACCCACTTATCTGTTCTGCAGATGATACAGAGATGGTGAAYATCAGTGCAATGTAAACAGTATTTCTCATTCTGTGTTATTTCTGTTATCTSTGAGTTTCTGGCAGCCTAGTTATAACATATTTTTTTGAAACAGCTGGTGGTGTAGACCAATGGCTCTGAAATGGTAACATTGTATACTTTTCCTCATATTTCAACTGTTGTCTTTTATGACACGGAAGAGACTTTATCCCTTAGTGCTTATATTTCCTTCTCTATCAAAGCCAGGTTGTTAAATCTATGGAGTACTCTGTTTAAAGGATGGCAGTCTGACCAATATGAGTGTACARGTTGGCTAGGCATGGGCAGAACAGACACTGCTGAATTGAGATTAAACTATTTTTCATTTTGTTACGTGTTTGCACCCTTGAAAGTCAGAGTAACATGACTCATTAGGTGTTAAATCTGCTGTTTTTGTGAATATAGAAAAAGGGTTGTAGGATCTTTTCTAAAGTTAGCATTAAATTTTGCATTGGATTAGGCACACTAGAAAAAGTTCTCTGCTCTTGAGTCACAGTTTTTTAACCAGGAGCTGTAGAAGATACTTTAGATAATACTTCGTGCAGCACACATATTATTCTGTACTATTAAATTATTTTTCTAAACAGTTTTTTTTTCACTTTTGGTGGCTTATTTTGTTAGATTTTGCCAGATATAAGCATGTACAGATGCATGCAATCCAAGATGCGACCTCTCAGTTATGTTAGACTTGGAAACTGCTTTTCATACTTGCTTTACCCATGATTATTTGCCTTCAGATTTTGAAGTGAAAATACTTTTCTTAAAAAAAAAAAGAAATCAGATTAAATATTTCACTGTGGTGTCAGTAGGGTTTCCTTATGACGTAGAATCTCTTTGAGAGTCACAATTTCCTTTCCTGGGCCAAGGCAAGTATGCAGACAGATTTATGCAAACAGATCTAAATTAATTTTTAGACGCAGCAGAACTCTACTTTTAGAATAATTGTCTCCAAAACTATTCTTATAATCCTTTTCACTTGACCCTGAATGGTCTTATTCAGACAGGTCAATTATTCTGGATATAATTCAGAAATAGAAGCTCAATGTGAGACTTCACATTTAGGTTTCTTTATTGGTAACGCAGAGTGCTCTAAAATTGCAAGAAGAAACCTCATGTTGTTCCTGGAGGACCTGAGTTGTATAATTACTGGATTTCTTTACTTTGTAATAGCCAGTGGTACATTCCTCATGTGCTAAACTTTTGGCAGTCTTTTCACAAGATCTGTAAATAGTAAAAATAATTCAGTAAAACAGCTGAATTAGAAAAAAAAAAAAAAACAAAAACAAAAAAAAAACCAAAAAACTCTTATCCCAAAATTGGAGAAGAGACAATGTTCTTCATGTTCTTATTTTTTATATGGATCATTTGAGAATTATAAGTCTCTATTATAAACTTTMATTTTTGAAAGGCAAAAGACCTGGAAAACATGCCAGTAAACTTAAATCCCACTAGAACTATTTTTCCTAAATTCTCAGAATTTCTCTGTTTTGATGTTTTCAATATAAAATTCTGATCCGGATGAATAGAAATGCCTCTTTTCTATAAGAAAAACATGTCATGTTTGATATAATCCTGAAGAAATGGGGGTTGATTTTCATCTGGAAATCTGTCTCTTTCTGTGGTCTAGAGATCAGGGTAGAAATATCACACAGGGGTACGTGCGCTTTACTGGCAGAGCTGTCCCTGCTCTGCTGKGTTGCCAGTATCACCTTTATTCTCTTTCTGTGCTGGAACATCTCTGTTGATAACGGCATTTCAGACCCTGAACAGAGAATCTTGGAGTTCATGCCACACATCTACTCCCCTTTGAGCAGGGTGAAGCCAGATGGGGTGTGCAGGTGACTGTGTAACAAAACCAGTTATCACCCGTCCCCTGTGAATATGAAAGCCATTGGTGTTGAAACCACCAGGAGGGGTTGCCAGTGAACAGTGGAGCTGGCAAAGCGCAGCCTCTTGGGGTCTGCCTCACAGGCTGATTTTTGCACAGCTAAGGCCCTGACTCTGCGGCTGAGGTGTGAGCCAGCAAGGACCAGTAGGTTTGAAACAAGATGTAGTAAAGGGTGCTATCTAGGATTTGGAGTAGAAACCATTGTAGGCCTAGATCTAGTCTAGACTATGTTTATGTTGGTTTTAAATCCCTGGTATCAATGAGGGCTCATTCATAGTGCCTGCCCAGACCGTCCTTTGGATGAGGGATGTATAAAGTTGGATCTCACTAATGTTTGTCTGGAGGCTTTTAGAGGTATTTGGATTAGGATTGCATTGTATTGATGCAATACTTTCACAGTGCTAGGGCTGACAAGCCTTGGCTAAGGGCTGCTGCCAGAAGAGACTGTCTGGTGCTTTGTTTTGTGCTGGTGGCTGGGGGGTACTGCTGGCTGATTCAGAAATTGTGTGTACTGGGTTCACTTGGGCAGAATTACTGCTGAAATTAGGGTTTTGGCCACTAATTGTCCAAAAAGACATAAAACACATCTCAAAAGTGGATGCTGAATTACACAGAACTCTAGAGCTAGCCAGCTGTTGGCTCAGCTGCAATCTAGCACTGGCAGAAAGTGCTGGTGAGAGAAATAGATTTGATAACAGTCCAGGTTAGCGAAAGAAAATAAGGTTGGGACTTAGTCTAGACTTCCTGGGACTTACAAGGGCATGCAGGAGATAATGCATCATGTACTGACAGACAGCTTGCAGAGAGGCTGATGGGCCGTGTCAGGATGGGGCAGGGTTGGATGAAACATTACTTTGAATAAGAAGCACACAGTGATTTACTTTGTGATATGAAATAAATTATTTMAATCCTCACTTTAAGGCCAAATGATGCAAATTTGCTCTAGCAGTAAAGAGCTACTGTTTATAGTTCACATATTGTTGGATATTTGTGATATTACCTTATGGGGATTGGGAGTAAAGACTGTAAGGGTCTTCTGTACAATTTAATTTTGATGCTGGGAAAGGTTTCAAGAAGAGACTGTACCTCATTTTTGGGAGAAGGCTTTAGATCAGATGGGAAGTGGTGAAGAATCTTGGAAGCACTGACAGCTCAGGATTAGAATGGTGCATATGGAAGTAGATGAGATAGAATTAAAGCTAAGTGCACAGAAATAGTAATAGTAAAAGTTTAATGTGACTGATTCAGCTTTTGTGTTATCAAGGTCAGCTCACTGAAGCACTTCTTTTCATCTAGAAGAAATCAATAGAATATTATCAATTAATTGTAAAGCAGAAGTACCTCTTGAGATGTCTGTCTTCCTAAGGTCATGTTTGCACACTGCAGATTGGATTTAGTTGTAAGCATGTCTGTATTAATGGCTTTCATCAACCTGTTTGCATTCAGTACTTCTTTTTCTAGTAATAGTCAGAAAAATCACCCACTCTGATTTCCTGATACCCGAAAAATTTACAGTTTGTGTTATAATTTCTAGACCAAACTCACAATGACCAGCCTGAAAAGAGATGCAATCATTATTTATYTTGGCCAGATCTTGTGACAAGTTCAGGAAATTTTTTTTTTCTCCTATATTGGCAAATGAAATGTATGAAAAACCATGAAACAGGCCTTTTGAAAACAATGTACAATTTTTAGTTCATATCAACCTTTTTTTCCCATGTTCTGTATAAATTATTTCAATTAACAGTATGTACAASATGATCATTCTCCTAATCAGTATATTTCATTTGACCTAGCAGCCACTGGATGATTTCCATAATGAACAATACACTGTGTTAAATAAGTGTTTATTTAACACTGTGTTAAATAAAATCTCATTTTCAGCCCTTGGTGCAATATTTTCACTGTTTCCTTCTGGTTTTCCCGCTCTGAGAAACTGGAAATTATGACTACTGTTTACCTCCTTTTTTSTTCACTTCTGCATTTGACATCTCTGTCATCATCATTTGCCTCTTTCCTTGCGTCTTCATAGAATGGTTTGGGTTGTAAAAAGCCTCAAGGATTCTGTGGTTCCAACTCCCTTCTACTAGATCAGCTTGCTCAAAGATACATTTGCCTGGTTTGAGCATTTCCAAGGGTAGAGCATCCACAATTTCAGCAACATTTCACAGTGTGTCACCATTTTATAGTGCCTCACCATGCTCATACTAAAGAATTTCTTSCTAATATCTAAACTTAATCTACCCTCTTCSAGTTTAAAGCTGTTMTCCTTCATCCTATCTCTACATGGCCTTGTCAAAAGCCCTTCTCCAGCTCTCTTGTAGCCCCCTTTAGGTACTGGATGGCCGCTCTAAGGTGTACTTGGAGCAAGTTCTCCAAGCTGCACTACCCCAACTGTCTCAGTCTTTTGTCATAGGAGAGGTGCTGCAGCCCTCTGGTCACCTTCATCTACCTCCTCTGGACTCACTCCCAGCAGGTCAATGTCCCTCTTATGTCATACTCAATTCAACCTTTACTTTTTATCAAAGATGTTCCACAGAAAGTTTATCCTTATTTCCCTTCTCTGTTCTTTTCCTGGTTTCACTGTGATGATACAGTCAGAATTTTTTAAAATACACATTAACATGTAATTTATGACTAGTATTTAAATACATAAATGTGCATTTTGAAATAACCCATTTTCTATAAATAGATCTGCAGTTTAATAAAACAGATTAATAATAATAATATAATAATAATAATAATAATATATCTCTTCATATAAAGAGATAATTATAGTATACATAAGTATAAATATAGTATACATATGTATGTTGAAAAAGAGTGAATTTACACTCTACAATTACTTGAAGTTGCAATGAAGTGGGAATCAGTCTCTTCCAAGATAGCAAGTAATAGAAAAAAAGGAAATGGCCTAAAGTTGTATCAGGGGACCTTTAGATTGAACACTAGAAAAAAATTSATCACTRAAAGCTGATCAAGKATGGGAACAGGCTGCCCMGGGAAGTGGTGGAATCATCAACCCTGGAACTGTTTAAAAAATGAGTAGATGTGGTGCCTAGAGTCATGGTTTGGTGGTGGACTTGGCAATGTCAGTTTAGTGGTTGGCCTGGATCATCTTAGAGATCTTTTCCAACCTTMATGACTTTATGATTGTATACACATAATTATCAGGACACAGAGGGGTGTACTCTTGTCTCCTTTTCTTTTTCTTTCTGTAAAATTTCATTGATGTTTTTAACTGATGCTGTACACTGAGCCAATATTTTCAGAGGAATACCTGAAACAACCCTACTGCCATTCTGAATAGTAATAGTTAATGTGGAAAACATTAAGTTTTGTGTATAGTTATCATATATAATTAATTGGGATTTCCCATAGGCATTATTTCCTTTTTTTTTACTGAACTCAAATTTAATCTGTCAAAACTTTGAGTGCTTTTACAGATGGTTTCAATTTTAGGCACCATTCATGAGTTTTTCATTAGCGTACTTGGTCAGTTTGTGGTTGACCCTTTATTCTGCTCATGTGGGCATTTGGCTAACAACTCATGCTGTAGCACATACCCCTGAGGGATTCCACAGTCCTTCATCCATTGCAAGAGCAGGTTGTTGGTACCCAGTCATCAGTTCATGGGACAATGTTCTAGGAGGATCTGTCTAGGACCTTTGGTGAGGGACCTAGAAAAAAACCCAGAAGAATAAAACTAACTTTATGGGTTTTTTGGCAAAGCAAACCATAAGGCTTGGAAAACATTACCTTTCTCAGGATATTCTTTGAGTTATGTTCTCTTTTTCTATTCTATCTACTCACCCAATAACTGAGGCAGAAGTTAGTGGACTGAAGTTTTGTTCATTACTCMCAGAATGCCTTCTGGAAACTAGTACAAATTTCTATCTGTATTTATGTATTTTAAACSATGGTTTATGCATGTAAGTAGACTGAATATGACCATATGTAGTTTGGATTCCTGTGCTCAACCTGTACATCATTTGAAACTACTGTGTGKATGCTGTTTAGTTCTGAAGATCTATTACTATTAGTTTTACATACTTCTTTAAAATTCTGCTGAGTTGAAATGTAGTGGCAGGTTTTGAGGCAATAGAGGCAGTTTCTTACACATGTAATTTTCTATTSCTCTGACAAACTGTTATTTGTAATTTTTCCTTTTCTTTTTCTGTAACCTTTTTTTTAGATTCCTATGTATATCTTTCAAAAATCAGTCTTTTCTAAGTGCTATGAAGGCTTGATGCCAACATTGGGAATTTTTCGCCATTTTAACRATGTGTGTGTG
This sequence comes from Malurus melanocephalus, assembly GCF_030028575.1. Taxonomy (NCBI): domain Eukaryota; kingdom Metazoa; phylum Chordata; class Aves; order Passeriformes; family Maluridae; genus Malurus; species Malurus melanocephalus. The sequence goes on from NW_026623430.1 coordinate 847,797, forward strand.
GCAAAAAATGCCTTTACAAGTAGTTAATTTTCTTTTCATACAGTATCTATCACAATAGGCTCCTCTTTTTACATTGATTTCTTAGATATTATCATAAATAAATTAGAGTTAAAAAATATTTTGCAGTGATGATTAAGATTGCTTGTTCAAGGGTAAAATCTCTTACCCTGGGAGCATGTTGATGGTGGTGAAATTGTCTTTTCACAGATGACTGGGATGTTAAGGGTGGTATCCACTGCAGAGATGCAGCACATCTGATTTTGGTGTATTTGGGGTTGCCTTTGGTTCTGTGGAATGATTTTGGTCTTCTTTTTTGAGAAACTTCCACATTCATTGCACTTAGTAGTGGATTCTGTACATTCTATTAAATGTTATAGCTGGTACTGCAGGTTCCATTACTGCCAGCTATCCMAACCAACCCACTGCAGTGATTTTGTCTTTTTTTCTTCTTTTGAACAGAATAATGGAAAAATAATGATAATCTATTTAAACCTCCTAGCTTTCTGAATTGGCTTTGTGAGAGAATTAATCTAAAGTCTTTTTAACACCCTCATCACCTAGAGGAATGTTGTTTAATGCAAGTTTAGGGCAGGGTGAACAAGTTCAATTTCAAAGTATGTAAGTCAGTGATAATGTAATTTCACAGTGATTTCTCTGGTAGATTTATAGGCCTAAATTGAGAAGTAACAGATGGMGCTGACTTCTATAAGAGAGTCAACCCCAAAACCAAGCTGCTCCAACGCAGGGGTATCACAATCAGAGGTGGACAGTAGACATGTTCCCTAGACCTCAAGGGCAGAGCTCCTTTCAGCATTGCAAGGGAATGAAAAGGCAAACTCAGAGGAGTTTTGGTGTAGTCCTGTCTTAAAATAGGTGCTTGAAAGCCTTCAGTATCTCTCACTATTTACATTTTATGTACTTTTTATGTTATTTTAAGCAAGCTTGTAAAGTTATTTTCCCATGACAATGTCTGGCTTCTATTTCCTTCATGAAAAAATTGTTAATAGCAACAAATCTCTTGTACATCCTCCTTTTTTTTTTTTTTTTTCAGCGCAAGATATCACTCCATACAAGCAATGTAGAAGCATTCTAGGTAGAATACCTTTCAAACTGACAGGAGAAGCACAAAATTACATATGTCAGATTAAATTTTTCATTAATTACTTTCATTAGTATCAACCTGATGATTTGGCATTTGGAACTTGCAGAGAGCATTCAGAATCAGAATAATAATAATAATAATTACTAATAATAATCATAATAATAATAATCATAATCATAATCATAATAGTGGTATGGGAAAAGCCATTAGAACTTTTCTAAAAAGCATGATGGCACAGAGATAGATCGGAGTATACCAGATCAAATTGTGTAAGTCAAAATTTGCTGGAACACTTCCAAAGAAGGACAACAAAGCTGGTGAAGGGCCTRGAGAGTAAGTCCTGTGAGGAGTGGCTGAGGGAGCTGGGTGTGTTTAGTCTGCAGAACAGGAGGTGAGGGGTGGTTTTATCCCTCTACAACTGCCTGAAAGGAGGCTGTATCCAGGTGGGGTTGGTCTCTTCTCCYAGGCAGCCAGTGACAGGACAACCAGGGGTTGAACATCAGGAAGAGTTTTACTGGAAGAATGGTCAGGCATTGAAATGGGCTGCCCAAGGAAGTGGTGGACTCACTCTCCCTGGAAATATTCCAGGAGCAATTGGACACAGCATTTCGTGCTATGGTCTAGTTGACATTGTGGTATTTGGTCAAAAGTTGGACTCCATGGTCGGGAGGCTTTTCCAACCGTAATGGTTCTTTGTCCCCATTTTGGAACACAAACACACACACACACAAAAGAAATGTAGTCTTTCCTCCTTACCCACCCCCCAACTGCATAAAATGAGAACTTCTTATTGAATATACTTTTCATGGCTTAGCCGTGTAAATGTACAAGTAACATTGGTGATTATTTAGTTATGACTGCTATTTTTGTTATAAACTGCTGATTAAATTTTAAAACTGTCCAAATAAACTATGGTAGTTTTGGAGGYCGAGCCATGTGTTCTTCTGTGAACAGAACTAAATGGTTCAGGCATACACTGCCAAAATCAAGCAAGAAAAGGCTGGGCTTCCGGGAAATTTACTTGTTTGGTTTTATGTGAACTAATCGAATTCTGGAACTATGTGAAAGACCAACAAAATGCAAAGGTGAAGTCAGATGTTGCAGCCACTCATTCACAGAATAGATCAGAATATATCAAACACACCTTATGTGTTCAAATTTTTGTTTTCTTGTTTTCATTCAATTTTCTGTGACATCTCCCAAACCAAATATGCATTTTATCAACTCCAAACTTGACCTGGACAAGAGCTKGTGCTTCTCTTGCATCATCCCAGGCAGTCATTAACAAAATCAGTTTTAAAGCAGTGTACAAGAGAATTTTTTCAAAGATCTTTCAACAGGGAAAAAAAGATATCTCTGTTGATAGTGACTGTAGGCTAGACAGTGGATATTCTGAGTACTCCAATCTTAATCAGCTCCTGCAGACAACAGTCATGTAATTTCCTATATGAAATTACATTAACACCAAAGCAGTCAAACAAAATAAAAAAATAAGTTTTTGCTGTGTATMATCACCATATATTGTTCCTCTTCTGCTTACAGTACTCCTTAAAAAAATAGGGATACTGGGTATTCTTTTATTTGCTTGTTTTGTATCATTTGAGCTTATGAYTGTGGCTCATTGTAATTCATTCCCATCTATGTTGTTATCATGACTGTATGAGTGACTTCCACATTAGGCTGGAAAAGATGTGCATCTGTCTTTTCTCTACACCAAAACAGATAACTGCAGGCATGCAGGAACAGTCTGCAGAGAGAGAGGAACTCTTCTTTCCTCCTGATATTTTTTTACTTAATGTAAACTCTTTTTTCCTCTCCTTCCTTTTATGGTAGGGTCTRTGTGAGCTCTTGGTCTGTTCTTCATGATTCACTGCAGACCGTGCTGCTGAGTACATCTGAGTTGAGGAATCACTGATGATCCTTAAAAAACAAAGAGTAAGAGCAGAATTCTCCCCAGAGAATGCCTTTCCTGCACACTGAGATCAGAGACCTCCTCAGATGGCTTCCAGCACAACAGAACATTTTTCCCAGGAGYGCCTGAGGCTCATGAGCCCGGAAAGGCCCTTCTGAAGTCTGTAATTAATGCACCATCCCCGCACAAGGAATTAGGTATCCTGTTTCTGACACGCAGGCTCAAACAATATTGATCTGTGCAAAAGGCCTCCCGTTTGCTGAAGCAGATGTATTGCTACAGCTGGTTTGGATTTTTTTCCTTTTGGGAATTGACATCACTGTTAAATTAGGARAGGGCAGCCTTAGTCTCAATGGACCAGACCTCATACACACATCAATATTCTTGCCCTCCTCCTGCTCTTCAAGAAATATCTTGATCTGCAATCATGTTGCTGTCCGTCTGCAAGAGAAAACAAAACAAACAACCCAAGTCACAAAGTTCATCTCAATTTGTCTTATTTTTGCTTCTGTTTCACAGACAATTCTTCGATAGTGTCTCTTGGTGTTTGGAAAAAGAGAAGAGAAAGGAAAAGACAGATTGAAAAATGATGTTTCCAAAACTAGGAGATTTGTTTGAAACATGAGAGGAAAAAAAAAAAAAAAAAAGGAGGCAGTGGTTAAACAGTTTAAGCCATGCGAAAAAAAAAAGAGGGGAGGATCACTCCTGAGAGCAGCRGTACTGTCTTGGAGAAGGGTTCATGTTTTCTGTTTGTGATTTGGCAGCTCTCTGCAGTGTGATAGCATCATGCCACTAACGCAGAGATGCTCAAGCAGCACCGAGACACTGTGTTCTGGGASAAATAAACAGGAGAGGTTTCAGTAGCAGATTTTTGTTCTTCCCTTGACAGCTCTTTGTGCAGAGGCATAGAGGTAAGGACAAGGGATAATCTGCCATGATTTGAAAGTCCCCATAAGCATTAATCAGCACAGATATCAAACAGGAAGGATTTTTTTTGGGCCAGGTGAAGTGGCATCGCTTTACAGTGTTAAAAGTCTCTCGTATTGCAGAGCGAGTCTCTCTCCTTGCACTACAAACTCTTGTTTATGTGGGAAATCCATTCAGCACACACAGTACTGGAAGCATGCTAGCTTTTAAACTTAGGTGGCTTATAAGCTCTAAAGAGCTTTCCAGACATGCACTTAGCCCCAGCCAGGATTCCATGCCTATGACTGAAAGAACCATTTTTACAAGCAAAGTAAAGTAAGCAGAAGAACAAACTTAAAAAAAAAAAAAAAAAAAAAAAAAAAAAAAAAAAAAAAAAAAAAAAAAAAAAAAAAAAAAAAAAAAAAAAAAGCTAATTAAAGGTTTTGTAGTATTTATTATTTCTCACAGTGCAGTCTCCCATATTTTACTCTGTACTATCAAGTGTATTATACCAGGTCTTAGAATGTTTTCCAGGAAACATTAAAATCGAAAATCTATGGCCATGTGTCAGGGACAGTAGGTRGTGGTGACTTCCTGATGTATTAAGCATCAATCTGTATCCTCTGCCCCAATAASATTATTCAGTAGCACTAGCCATGCATTTGCCAGGCACTCTTTATTTCAGAACATGGTCTCAAAATTGTCACTGGTTATGACCAGAAATTTACTTGGCTGTGTTTGAACCCAAGATTCTGCCACGGATCTATGCTTTGTTTATATATTTTATTTTCCTATGGCAAAGTATATCTGGAATTTCATGAAGTTGCAAAGCATCTCCAGTCTGCAAGATGCATGTGGTGGAATACTTCTTCCCAGCATTTGCATTAGGTTCACTCTTTGATGTAACCTCTTTTTCAGATCCGTTATGCTGGTGCTGCTGACAGTTCAGTCCAGTTCATCTTCTACCAGCCTATCATTCACCGATGGAGGGAAACTGATTTTTTCCCTTGTTCAGCATCCTGTGGTGGAGGTAATGAATTACCACTGTGTTTCAGAAGCTGTAATCTGCAAACATTACTTTTCCCAACTRCTGCCCTGAGGATTGGACCTAAAAATGGGCAAAATCTGAAAATTTAAATAATTGCAGCTAAATGAAGGGAGCAACTTGGTAGTAGTCTATAGGTTTTTAACATTGTGGTTAAAAGTGTAAATTGTRTGTAAATAAAGTACATCTTGATACCTATACGTCTGCATTTAATGCTATAGCTGTCAAACATAAGGGCTGATGGGATTTGGGTATGTCTTGGAAAAACAAGAGGTCTCAGTTCATCCCTGTTGCTACCAGCAAGTTTACCCTCCATACTGAAAGTGAGGGCATGATTCTTGGTGAGCAAKAAACATTAGCTTTTGTTTTTTCTCTAAGATTCTGAATTTTTGTCTTACCATACTGATTGTCTTTTGTTTCCTTCTACATGTGATTTATATCACTGTTTTCAATCTGGCCTGTAAAACATCAGCTGTTACATYCAAAAGCACTGAGGCAAGCTGAAAGGAAGAAAAACATCTCTCATATTATTTATTCCTCTGTGTATTGCAGGTTATCAGCTGACATCTGCTGAGTGCTTTGATCTGAGAAGCAATCGGGTAGTTGCAGATCAATACTGTCATTATTATCCTGAAAATATCAAACCAAAGCCAAAACTTCAAGAGTGTAATCTGGATCCTTGTCCTGCAAGGTCAGTCAGCTTTAATTTTGAAGGAGGCTGAGCTCCAAAGGAGTAAAATAAAATAGGAAAATATTGTGTTTCTATTTCTCACACTGTAATTTATCCTTCATAATTCAGTCCCTTTCTCATCCTGAGAATGCACTGTGYAGAACATCTCAAATTTGCACCTCCACATAGCAAAGACTGATTTGAAATGGTTGTTTCTTCCCCTCAGAATGTATTTTGCCTCATTAAGTGGTGCAACCTATGAAAAAAAAATTGTCCATGATACCATCCCCACACTTAATACGTGTCTCTTAAGTGTTAGTGACATGGAAAAATCTTTTTTTGCATGAAAATTATTATCATCACAATTAGATGAATTATTTTATGGGTTGGTTTTTTTCTAAAAAAATTTCTCCTAAACAAAAAGACAGCTTGCATTTATGGCAGCTTCTAAAAATGTAATGAGTGATTTTGTTCTATTTATCAATGTCCTTTGGCCCTGCATGGAAGTCTCATCTCTGCTTCCCCACAGAATCACAGAACAGGTGGGGCTGGTGGGTCATCTGGTTCCAYCTCCCTGCTCAGGCAGGGTCATCCCAGAGCACATTGCACAGGATTGTGTCCAGATGATTCTTGAATATCTCCAGTGAGGGAGACTGCACAAYCTCTCTGGGCAAACTGTGCCAGTGCCAGTGCTCAGTCACTGCACAGTARAGAAGTTCTTCCTCATATTAAGGTGACATTTCCTGTGCATTCTTCCTCAGAAATTAATAGTAAAAATGGCAAGAYCAAAKARTCAGATTCTTCATGTGTAAGAAGGAAAAAACAAAAAAAAACCACAACAAAGACCAATTGGATCAATTGCCCAGAACTTCAGTGGAAGTCYRTCTGCAGCCRCTCAATAAGCAGCMAGCATTTATTTGTGCAATCTAAACCTTTTGGTCCTCTTGTGTGGCTTTGCTAAAAGATGGCCAAGTAGCATGACAAGGATGCCCTAAGCCATCTTCTCACCAGCTCCTTTCCCTCTGRACTAGTTTCCTGGCAAGTTTGGTCAAGTGAGTTCAAGCAAGCGCCACCTAAAAAGTTGCTGTGTCACTTCAGATTGATGGAGGTTGTCAYAGAAAAAAGGTGTCCTAATGAGAAAAAGGCTGCTTTATGAACCTATGGGGTTTTGTGTCCACCTGGCTGAGGCTGCCCAAACCAGGTAGGCCAGCTTTAGAGTAGCTGGGCATTATCAGAGCCAATCAAATCACTCCAAGCCACAGATAGTTCTTACTTGTTATAGAAGGTTTTCACTGACCTTCACTGACTTTATCTGGAGTTAACACTCAGATTGCTTTGCCATTGAAGACACATTTACCCAGAGTGTAAGGCAGTTTATATCCCTTTGTTCCTGCAAGCACATTYCATTTGAGACAGATGTCAATAAGGCCAGAAGTAGAAGGCTGAAACAGGAATGTCTGTTGAAAGATATGGATCAGTATGCAACCTAGAGTTCCTGCTAGAGTCACTTATGTCACTATCAAGGAAAAAGTAATTTTATGTAGTTGCTCTATTTTTTTTTTTTAATTCTAAGGTGCTGTTTTTTAAACATACGGTTCTGAGTCAAATAAGTAATTTGCCTCTGGAATTTGCACTGTGGATATTTTCCATACGTTTCCCAATAATTTTAAATGGCATATTCTCAAATGGTAAGACAAATGACTGCATGGTACATGGGAGGAAAGAGAAAACRAAATAATGGCTGGGCAGATGTCAGGAAGCAATTTTTGTTTTATATAAGACATAACAAGACWAATTTGTTGATGTAAAGACCCTGAGGGGAGGGAGAGTCATTTAGCTATGCCATCCCAGAGGAAATGGCTTTTTGGAAACATCTTCATGGAATACCAAATTTCAAATTACTATTTTCAAAAGTGCCTTTGTAAAGATTTCAGGAATCAACAACCCACAGGAAAAAAAAACAGGAAATCTGTAGTGGTTACTTCTGGATTCCTGATGATTTCTTACAGTCAGGAAGAGGGTAGGTTATTTTAAGTATTCACTGGCATTCCATTTTAAAATATTTAAGCAKCAGACAATGGCTTTTGCCAATCTGTAAAGTACTAAAACCATATAAAAGCAAAATAAATACGAAGTGCATGGTAGTTTCTTCAAGATTCCCATTGATAGCATCCAGAATCCAGAAAGGTAACTCATAGTGGTGGCATAACTGAGAATTACCATTTCACTGCCTGCAAAAATAGGGATTGAAAGCAATGTTGCCTGTACTTGTGSTGTTACTGTAGGTGTCATCTACCCCAGCTCTGAAAGAAAAAGTAATTGATTCACAGAATAACTCATGGGAGGCATTAACACATACTGTCTCTTGGAGGGTCTTGATGACTGCTTCTCAACACAGAAAGTGTTCTTTAGGCACAAGGAGATAACGTCACAGCATGGCAGCATCAGAGAACACTGAAGTGCAGTATCACACACTGCTTAATGTCAGGATTTGTAGTGTTAAAGTGCAGCCTTTTTCACAAGAGTGTTTTCTATCCAGCGATAATCATGGCTGCCATGGAGTTCCTAGCTTGGATGCTAAACTATTGTCTTTTGTAGTGAACATTTCCATGTATTCCAGCACAGCCAACCCAAGCGACTTTAACAAATGTCATTATATTTGTTCATTACTAATAATATCTCAGACATATTCCATTGCTTAGATGGCACAGGCCCTGCCTTGCAGATCATTTACTCGCAGATTTGACAGATTTCAGTGAAGGTTTCAATCTGCATGTGCGAGTCTGCATCAGGAAGGAGGTGCATCAGTAATGGGTGCAGCCATCCGCGAGCATGGGCAGCCCTGCAGCCACAGCACCGCCAAAACCACAGCCCTGCCAAAACAGAGCACTCAGCAGAGATGGAGGCTGTGAGCCAGAGGCATGTGACACAGCAGTGGCCACGTGGCATACAGGGTACAGGACACCAGAGCAGGAGTGGCATTTTGTCCCCATGCAGGGTCGCAGCACCCTGAAGCACCTCGAGGGCAGAWGACCTCTCTCTGCTGGCTCCTCTCCCAGTTCTCTCTCATGTCCCTGCTTTGCTCAACACTTCCAACCTGAGGCTTGTCAGCATGCAGGAGAGAAAGCTGGGAAGGGCTGGCACCTTGTCAGAAAGAGGCAGTCACCAGGGAGGTACAGGAGAAAGGCATTTGTAATTGTCATCTGTGCTAAATGGGGGGCCCTAAGGAGGAAAAGGAGCAACTGCAAAAGAGTTCCCCAAACACGACTTCCAAGGAATGCAGCTGCAGACAGTTGTCCCAGGGGAAAGGTGAATGCAAAAATGGCAGATCTGGTTGCAGCATTCTCACCTTGGGCACGTGCAGCTCCCCTTCCATGTGCCTTGGAAGAGCAACTGTGTTGAAACTGCCAGCACTCAGGAGAAAAAYGAACCAGTGTGCAGAAAATATGACAGGACTTGTTAGTCTGAAAGGCATGGGAGATTGCAGACATATGAGACAGAACAGCGCTGAAAAATAATTGGCTTTGTGCTCCTGTTCCTGCCAAATCTCTTGATGTTTTGTGAATGAGTCCTGTTAGCTACTCACACATATTTCAGTGAAGGAATTATTATTTCCTCTGCTCATTTGGCACACATCCCCTTTGCATTGGCTGGGTAATGTACAGTAAATAAAGCCCATAAAGTAGACCTCTTCCGTCTTGTTTATGGGAGTATGATGGCCTCATAGATTTGTGGAATTCAAACCACTTTGTCCTGTCAAAAAGTTAGAATTCAYCAAAGTAATCTCCGAGATGTTTTTTGAAAGTGTTCACTTGTCTTGGGGGCTGTTTTGAAGAACACATACAAAAAAACCCCACAAAATTAGCTAGAAAAGTGCAGATGTCWTTAATGACATGATGACCATCTGCTCTTCTGTTTTATTTATTACATAAATTAAACCATTTTGTGTTATTGTGAGGGAGTCCTTCCTTACTATAACTTTATGGCTGTGATTCCTTATCTTGCAATTACAGAATGAGAGCCTTTGGGAGCCCCTCACRTATGCACAGTGTCAGTAATTCTGGGGAGCTCAATACTGTTACAGAAATGCAATATTTATGTGCAAAATTTTTTGAGGCTCAAGCCTTTCCAATGACCATATTAATCTRGTGCTTTGCAAATGTTACTTAATATTCATAACAGAGTTTGGATGTAGTACAGTTACTTMTATCTGGACAGATAGTCTTGGGAATCATGAATTCTAAAGCATGTAGACYTGGATTATGCATAAAGATCATGTTTATTAGAAAGAAAATATTTTTCACTGCAATAAGTGAGAAATGTTTTGAAATTTGCTTCTTTTTTAGGCAGTAGATKCTTTTATAGTCTACTTATTTCATTTTTTAACTCACTACGTTCACCTTTTTTCCCAACCACTTCTCAGTAAGCTGATGAGCTGGGAAGTACAAAAGGTTTCAGACTGGAATTTCAACAGCAGTGGTAGAAGAGTCAGGAAAACAGAAAATTCCCAAAAGTATAGGCAAAAAAACCCTCAGAAAAAAAAATCCCTTCCATCTTCTTAAAATACTTAAATACATCAAATATTTAAAATACAATTTCTTCAGCTGTCTACCCATCAAGCGAAGTCTGAAAAGACTTGTTCATTGACTGTRCTCTAAATGACCCATTTGTCTTTTCCAGAGCTTCCCAGTGCCAGAACTACCTCCCCTAGATTTTTAGATTTTTTGTGTGGACAGGCAGCTCTTCGAAGATGCAAATATGTGCACTCATACAGAGAGCTCTGTGACTGCAGTGGCTGCTAATCTTAGAGGGAACTGTCTAGTCCCTCTCACACACTTCCAGGGCTCCAGCTGCTTCCCGCGCTTGGAAAATTCCAGCACACTGACCTGGCACTGACTCCTGACTGTGGAAACACAATGGGATCCATTCTCTGTCTTGGACAAATTATGCACATAAACCCCCTGTTGACTGAAAGGAGAACAGAGCCCTTCGGGCCTGGCCTGACAAGATTCCTTTGAATGCTCACAGCATTTTTTGGTGAACAGTGTTGAGGATGGAGAACACTTTCTCCCTTCCACCTCCTTTGCTCCTTCTCCCTTACAGAAATCCATAGCAGCATATCTATCACCTCTTATCTGTAAAAAGTTCCTGAAAACCACCTTTCTTCTTGAGCGTCATCTCTCCATAACTTGGATGGAGACACATTTTTTATTTTAATGCAATTAGTATTCACTCTTTGAATTTCTGTCCCCTTGCCCCATTCAAATATCCAAGTGGCTTTGATGGAAGTGAAAAATGAGATGCTCTGAGATCATCTGATGTCAATAGATATGCCTGATAATTGGGAGAAAACAACGTTAAAGTTTCTCTGAGTCAAAATTATAAAACAAATKCAGATAAAATATTAAATTTCAGACTAGCAATTTAGTTAGACCCTGTAGCTGCCAATGAGATAACGGGCATCCATCTCATTCTGAAGTGGCATGATAATATTCTGATAGTTCCTAATTTTGATCTGTGCTATTGCCTTCCATAACTCTTAGATGTTACATTATAACACCATACCAATAAAACTACAGCAAAGCAAGCCCACCAAAAAACCCTACCTGACTACTAATCTTTTGTCAGGCTCCTTTCTTCTTCCAGGAAAAAAAAAATAAATAAATAAATAAAAATTAAAAGACGGTCCTGGACTCATTTAAGGTGAAGAGACAAGAAATGCAGATTTGAATTATTGATTTGTGATTACCCAAATTTCTAATCCTCACCCCTGTAAAAAAAGGTTGTTTATCCAAGGGGCAGAAACAACCATGTAATACTTATAGAAAGGATTTTATTTAGAGTTCTGTGAAGTAGATAGAAGTTCTTCCATTGTCTTCCATGACTTTGGATCCAAGCTCCAAGAAAGTATTAAGCATAGAATTTATTTTTTTTTTTCATGTTAGATAACAACACCATAGGGTAAAATAGTCTTTGGGTCACTTGTAGCAACAGATTGATTATTTGCCAAACTATAATGTATTTATWAGAAAGAAGTAGTGACCTGTGATTTATTCTTTGAATTACTCAGAAACAGTAGGATAGGAGCTTTTTTTAAATTATTTTAAATGGAATGACAACTTCAGTAAAATACCTTTTTTAGTTGGTTTATAATACTGTATTATAAAAGTTGTGTAATATAATACAATAATGTAATATGAAAGTTGTATAATGTAATCATTTAGTGTTTATTTTATTATGTGTACCTTCTACTCAGAGGGTTGGCATTATTGTTCCTAACAGTGATGGATACAAGCAGATCATGCCCTATGACCTCTACCATCCCCTTCCTCGGTATGTAAAACTGTCAACCAGATGCTAGGCTTAACAAATTCATTTTCTTTTTTTCTTCCTGTTCTCTGTACTTCTGCTTTGCTTTCAAGTTAAGTGAACAGATGCTGCTTTTCTCTTGCTCTTGACTCTTACAGATTAATGTAGAGATGTTCAAGTGCTAACCTGTTGTGATAAATTTTGTCAATGAAGACAGAAATTATATTCTACCTGAAGGAGAAATGCAGACTTACTCTGTGTGTTCCCTCTCTTTCTCCCATTCCTCAGACCCTTTTCCCTCACACATTTCCTTTTTTTGCCYTTTACTCCTCCCTGAATAGAATTATAATCTGTAGCTTTGTTATGAATCACAAGACTTTCTCTTCCTCTCCTCCATTGTGCAGCTTCTTGCATGCTTATAATTTGTTAGATTTTTGATAATAGATAAATGATTGTATTTATGTGCACATAGTCATTATCACCAAGTATTTCTGAGATACTCTTGCAAAATATATCTTTGMATCTAATTCCTTTTTTTCCTGGAAAACACTTTTCTCTGTTCTTTATTTAAAAGAAAAAAAAAAAAAAACAAACCCTGCAAGCATACCTCCCAGCCTCAAAAGTTAAACCTATTAGTAAGGAATGTAGAAGCTAAAATACTAAAACACAGTTTAACACTATTTTTAAAAATATTTTTGAAATATTTCCTGGTAGGCAGAAAAAAAAAATCTGCCTGTATCTCTGTCATGCACAGGAATATATAGAAGTAGCCACACTGGATCATGAAAATGGTCACATATCCAATCTGTGACAGGGGCTCCAGTATAAAAGAGGTTTTACCACACTATTTTGTGTGGACAGACATGTATAGGAATTCATATCTTATAGCATATGGGTCACTAAAAAGAGGAYTTTTCTTGTAAGTATGCATAGCTTTTCAGAACATGTATATAATGTTCTGTGGATTTTTCATTTCATTCTCAAATGGCACTTGTAGAGAAAAGATGACTTCTCATCTGCTCTCACTGCTTTGACTGTAAGGAAGCAAGGTTCATCTGGCTTATCTACCAGGGGACGTGTCTAACTAGTATGGTCACATTTGCTTTTTGGTAATTTCCTCACATCTTTCTTTCTTTTTTTCTCTGCTGAGTTACTTCCTTGGGAAAAACACTGCACTTTCCCTTTTCGTTCTGCAAAAGGGGCATCAGCCTCAGACCACACTGAGTTCCTGTGATTTGTGACAAATATTCCTCAGAGTATGACAAATTRTGAAAATATGATAATCCCATCAATTAAAAAAGAAAAGAACACAATTAAGTTTAAAGTGTTTGGATTTTTTGTAATAGTAGTGATTCGGTTAGTGGGAGAGAGGAGATTTCATATTATTAACGGTGATGTAGAAGACACCAGCCATGAGCATGCTTTACTACTGTGGACACTTAGGAAAATATATATATTATTAATTTTCGCTGATGCTGATAAAGTAAAAAAAAAAAAAAAAGGGGGGGGAAAAGGAAAAAAAACTCCACAAAACCAAAACTCTCAGTATTGCAGATAGCAGTTTATGCATTTTGGGGGTACAGGTGGGTGTGGAAACAGCATGGGTAGTGTTTGCTGATGCCTCTCTGTTTTCCCAGATGGGAAAGCACACCCTGGACTGCCTGTTCCTCATCCTGTGGAGGGGGAATTCAAAGCCGCAGTGTCTCCTGTGTGGAAGAAGACATTCAGGGGCACATCAGCCCCGTGGAAGAATGGAAATGCATGTACACTCCAAAGATGCCTGTTGTCCAGCCTTGCAATATATTTGACTGCCCAAAGTGGCTTGCTCAGGAATGGTCTCCGGTAACCAACTTCACTTTGTTGGTTTTGTATTTACCACACTAGGAAAATAYCTTAAATTATAGTTTAGTGAGTTTTGGAAGTTGTACTGCTGTCTCTCCTTAATACCAACACCTCTGTTTTAAATTATGCTATTTGTCTAACTGCAAAGAAAACACTCAGGAGAAATCTATTAATAAGATGAACATGAGCAAGGAGAATGATGGAAAAATAAATCAGCTTTGTAACATTAATTTGTGGCCTTCTCTAATAATAAACTGGGAATATAAATTAAATCCACAAATCAAACCAGTAAGCATGTAATGGTATTTCTATATTAAAATATTTCAGCCATAAATTGAATCTCAAAATCTGAGGTATTTCCAGAAATACATAAATTTGTATATGACCYTGCTCTTTGATACTTACAGTTTTCTGTTCCTGACTTGTCTTTCCATCTGTATGCAAGTAAATGTCTTGGAAATACCCCTCCACAAAAGTATTGAAGTATTTTAACTTTGTACTTTAAGACTTACATTGAATAAAATTTCTCACCACCCTAGTTTTTCAGCAAGTAAACTGCACTTTAGAAGCAGGCTTACCTACAGATGAGGTGCTCTTCATTGATTGAGAAGTGTTTGCAGATTTCCCAGTGAAAGCTGCTATCCAAGAGCCAAGTAATGTTGGTAGTATTCCTGGCACTTCCAACTGGTTGGTAGTTTTGATCCTCTCCCGTGCAACCAATTTTGAAACAATCTGTACAGGGGGAAAAGGTTGATGAACCATAGCAAAAATAAAATTAAAAAACAAAAATTTAAAAACCCTAAAAATCTAAAAAAAAAAAAAAAAACAAACAAACAAACAAAAAAAAAGCCTTAAGTGTCTGAGGGAACAAAGCCCAGTAGTTTCCCATTCTGTTTGGTGTTTGTTTCCAAAATGGCCGAGTGCCTCCCCTGTTGATACATAAGCCCCAATACTTTGTCCAAGCAAGGCAGAGTGGCTCCAGATGAAACCGACGGGGTGTTACTGAACGTAYCCAATATGGGACAGATGGCCACAAGCCAAGTAGGCATCACTGCAGGAGTGACRCTGCAAGAGAAGTCCAGTGTCAAAATGTTGAAATCACAAAAATGTTCTGACCAAAATGGCAAAAATTTCTGTCAGTTTTATACCTTATCTGTAATTACCAAATATTATGTTCAAGATTGGGTGTTTCTGCACCCATGTTTGACTCTCCAATGTACACATACTTCTGTTGCATATTCCTCTTCTACTTACCACTTCTTTGACATATCACACACATCTATTTTTTTTTCTCCTTTTCATTTTCTATTTTTTCTTCTTTTTTTTTTAATCCAGTGCACTGTGACCTGTGGACAAGGGCTCAGATACCGTGTGGTCCTTTGCATTGACCACAGAGGGATGCATACAGGAGGCTGTACTCCTAAAACAAAGCCACACATCAAAGAAGAATGTATTGTACCCACTCCTTGCTACAAACCCAAAGGTAATGAGGCAGAATGATTCTCATAAATTTTTCAGAGCTCTTCTGTGTTCAACCATTTTGTTTTGTTGCTGGCATCACTGTTTCCACCTGCACCAAGTTGTGAYTTTGCACCTGTCTCTTCCTGTCTGTCTGCTAGCACTTTGGAGTGAGTGTGACCTCTTTTTTTTTCTTACAAGCTGTGGGCTTTTCTTTGTTAATTTGTGGTTCAGAGACTAAGTAATATGAACATAAATTTGTCTGTAGTTTAAGTAGGTTTGACCTCACCGTTTGTGTGTGAGCTAAATTTGCCTTGTGTTTTAAAATAAATTGAAATTAAATATATAAATAATGGCTGTTGTAAATAAATGTAACTGTAATTGCAAAAGGGCCTGTTC
This sequence comes from Malurus melanocephalus, assembly GCF_030028575.1. Classification (NCBI taxonomy): domain Eukaryota; kingdom Metazoa; phylum Chordata; class Aves; order Passeriformes; family Maluridae; genus Malurus; species Malurus melanocephalus. Next base: position 863,440 of record NW_026623430.1, read on the forward strand.
ATAACTTYTAGCATGACGTAAGTCAGAAGCAAGCATATCTCATCAAGAGGTTCTTCTTACTATGTCAGCTGCAAAATTTGTCAGACACAAATATAGCAAGAAGTATTCACAATTTGTAAAGTAATGTTTTTCTTACTTGAGCCTCAAATAGAGAGTAATACTGGGGTAAAAAAAAAACCTATGGTTTGTTGAAAGGAGCAGAAACTATTTGTGCATTCATTTGGAGGTTCTTATGGGACAAGAAGGTTAAAAAGGCTGGGTTGGATAGCAGGTAGTGACCAGGTGCAGCAGACACSTGTGTTTGGGCATTTCCACAGGTGTGTGAGCACACGTGGGACCACTGTCACCACCCCCGTGCCCGTGTGCTGAGGATTTAGGGAAAGCTCTGGGCAACGGCCATTCAGGTGGACTTAAATTTCCTGAACTTGCACTTTACCRTAAGAAGAAAACAATTCCTTTGAAAAAAAGAGTTGTTGTCTTGAAACATATTAAGAGCCCTTTTTATGAAGCCCTGTGAAGCAAGACTGACCCAGCATCTTGTGCTGTTCCAAGACTGTGAACTTCAACAGTGAAATTTCTAATTTTAAATTTCTGCGCTTAGAGGCTGATGATAGGCACACTTGCCAAGTTTCAAGATTCCAGTTTACCATGACCATGAGATTTCACTGTATCTGTGAGCCACCAGAGGGGTGAAGCCCAGGCAGGGGGTCTCTGGGAAGCAAAGAYTACCTTTGCACTGTGTTTTACTGGCCAACATGAGCTTTGTCCATGCACCTTCCAAGATATAAAAAGTGAAAAAAAGGCCCTGTGACTGTGTTGGCACAACTGTGAGCTTCATACAGCTATTCAGTGATTTTGGGCTCAATCAGTCAGCTGGTTTTTTTGGGCATTGTGTTTTTATGGTGCTCAGAATGCACGTAATGCAAGATCCAGTCAGCCTGCATCATAAARTGTCAGCAAAATGCAATAAGACACTGAAGAGATCTTGTTTTGCAAACCAACCACGCTGACTTGTGCTTAGAAGGGTGCAAAACCAGCTGGGAAAGCTTTGCTTACCTCCATCTGCATGAAGTGTCTTTAAATGGGACTTTTCTTGTAACAAAATAAATTATCCTTTGCTGGAAGCCCACTCTTGGAATAGCATGGAATCTTTACCCCRGATAAGCTCTTATGCTGCCCTTTGCAGCACATACATGGTTAATTTCTGATTGTAGGCAGGTACTTCCTGCTTCCATTTTTTCACATGGAAAAGTTCTATGCAAATCTTATCTTGTTTGGGTTTGGTTTTCAATAATTCAAGAGGAAATGTTTGAATATTGAATAATATAACTTTATACACCATATATATATATAAATATATATATAATATGTATTTGAATAGTGTAACTGAGGGCTGAGTAGTGCTTTCAGAAGAGTGTTGGACCAAATGGTATCCAGCCGTGTCTTCCAAACCAAAGTCTATTTATAGACTAGAAATTTGTCTTTTTTATTTCGCGCAACTAGAGTTAGAAATTTAGAGCAGTGGGGGTAATGCAGTACCTCTCATCTACTGAATGTTTTGGTCATAGCCTGGGTTTTTTTCTGCAAATGGATTAACACTAAGCAGAAAACAATCTTCCTGGCTGACTGAAACAGCCAGACAAAAATGTGGAAGTCTCTCTTCTCTTAACACACTCTGCAAAAAAGAAATGGAAGGCAAATTGTTCATGTAATTGATTTCATTTTAGTTTATTCAAGCCCTAAAGCACTTTATTGCGCCAAAAATGGGGAAAAGTTAGTATGGCACTGGATTAAGTAATGATTTTCATTTTCAACAGAGAAGGCATATTCATCTAATGTAACTTTCTGTATAATATAAGATTTTATTGTTTTTACTGGAAGTGTTTTATAAAATAAAAGGTTTTACTTTGATCTCCAAAGGTAAAAAATCCTTCTTTATGTTAGAACTGCTTTTTGCTSATTTTTCTGTCAAAGCATACAACATCAACATTTCTAATCCTCTAATAAATTTTATAGTGTAGATGATAATTAACTGCACCTCTAATAAAAGGAGAGTTATTTAAAAAGTCACAAAACAGGCAATATTACACAAGAAGTTTTGCTTTTTACAAGCAGTTGCATCCAGGCAAAAAAATGTACGGAAGCAAGATGCGATGTTCCAAAACGCATAAAACAAATTGTAGAACTTATAAATAGAAATATTTCCTACATATTTTGGGTGATTAGTAAAACATAGATTACACTAAGAGCTGTGCTGGCAAACATTCATCATTAAATGGCATTAATACATTAGAGCTTAGCAAGTTGTTTATGAGATAGAAGCAGCATTTCTATTACTGTGCCTCTTTTCCTCAGTTATTAACTTGCTCCAAGGAAATTTGCATAATTAAAGTTGCAGTAGCTGTGTAGTCAAGTCATAGGTCGTTGTTCCAGTGTGATAAAACTGACAGATGGAAAAATTCATGTTCATGTGTGAAATTTCATTACTCTGCACAGTCAGAGTCACAGACAATTTGGAATAACATTAACCTGCTCCTGTTGGCGAGTACAAGTCCTTCCTTTTTTAAACACTYACTGCCCTTTCTTTGTATTTTTTACCCTTGATCCTGGCCTGGAAYGTTGTGTTGAAGTGCAGAGCTCCTTCTCAAATTATAGTGCCAAATTTGCTCTTACCTTACACCCCTACAGAGCTATTTTATACCCCTGCAGAGCTCATTGCACTGTGTGCACATCCTGGAGGGGAAGTGGAGCAGCTCCACTGTTCTCCATCAGAAATGACAGAAAAAGTATCAAGCTCATTTTTTTAAATCCACATAACTGATGAACTGATAAACAGAGTTGAAAAGCAAAGCTGGGCCATTTTATTATGATTTTCCTGTGGCACCRCTCATCAAAGCAGGATTTTCTTCCTTTTTTTAATCTGCCAAACCCAAGCTCAGCATGTCTTCTGAAATTCTAAAATTTAAAGGTAAATACAGGAATTTTACACATTTTGCCTTTACAGTGTAACAGAGGCCTGTTGCATTTGCAAGATCCCTAAAAAAAAATACTTTCCAAAGTGCCTGCTTTTGCAGTCTAGTTGTATAATCTGAAAGGTGACCTAATTTTCATTTGCCTGTCTGGCTTTAGGGCACTATAGCCCTGTGAAATGTCTGGCCATACARCTTTGTAAGTGAAATATTCCAGGTGATGAAACAGTTGTTTCTCCCCACCMTGTTTTCATTTCTCTTTTTCTTCTCTGTGCTCAAGCCTCCACGTGTGTGAAGGTACTCAGGCATCACAGGCATTGTTGGTGAGAGCAGGGAGGGTGGCACACATGGCAGAATTACTGCATTATTCCTATTTTCACATGCTTGTGTTTGCTCCATAGAGAAACTTCCCACAGAAGCCAAGTTGCCATGGTATAAGCAGGCTCAAGAGCTGGAGGAAGGAACAGCCGTATCTGAAGAACCATCGTAAGTCTCAAAAATTTGTTTACAACCAATTCTCATTAGGTGATCCAAAAAGCTGCAATTGCTCCTCCCCTGGAGGTGTTCATGGCCAGGTTGGATGGGGCTCTGAGCAGCCTGGTCRAGTGGAAAGTGTCCCTGCCCACAGCACAGGCAGCTGGAACAAGAGGATCTCCAAGGTCCTTTCCAGTCCCAAGCCCTCTGTGATTCTGTGGTGTTTCCATGTGGGAACCTGRGGGTTGAGCAGAGCTAGCATGGTCTTGAATGTGTTTGATTTCTGTTGGAGGGTAAAAGACAGACCCAGACCTGTGGAAATCTATGGTCTTTAGGCTGTACCACACATAGGTGTGGAGAGACAGATTTCAAGAGGGTAAATGCAGATTAATTTAAGCAAATATGTGCCTTTTTTATTTAAGGTCATTGCAAGAATATTACAATAAGATGCCATGTAGCTATGTATTTATATGTTCTCTGTTACCACTATATTTTCACAGCTCAGCAGCTTATTTTACTTTCTCAATACCCCTGTGAAGTAAGAGGTAAAGCAAGACAGACAGTGAGAATTCCCCCTTGCCTTTTTCCCCAAGGAAAAGCACAGTAAAAACAAAAAAAAAAAAAAAAAAAAAAAAAAACCCACCCAAAATATATATAGCAGAAAACAAACCAGAATCCTGTGATATAGACCACATAAACCTGGAGGAATGAGGCTGAGAAATTAAAATTACTGTTGTGATTATGTTTTTCATTTTTTTTGGTCTGAAACTGTGATAAATGCATGTTATAATTGCAACCTCTGTACASAGCTTCCATCAATATCCAGTTCCTTGTGTCTGAGCACATGGCTTTTTTTTATTGCAACTGCAATTATGTAGTACACTAAAAAACATTGTTATGCAATATAATTGCAGTTTTGCAATTATGTCCATTTGAAACACGGACATTAAGAAAGTGGGGACATTTGTAGTAAGTCTTTCAAAATAAAAAAAAAAAAAATCCAGGTGCCATATGTATAAATTCATACATAGAGACAAATGTATGCAAAGACAAGCATTTATACACACATATACACAGGCAAATGTACACATTCATATGTGTTTATGTATATTAGTAGCAGCTATCACATACACTATAATGAAATACTTAACTGCCTCCATAGTTCCATAGACTTTATGGGTTGATTAATTCAGAGTCAAAGCCTAGAAAATGTTATATTTGTGAATACTAATTTTTCATGTGGAAACTGCACTTTATTTTCTTGTGATTTTTCTTGTGACTATACTCAATTACTTAGCTAAATGTACATTTATCAAACTGTAAATAAACCTTGGAACACACATAAAATAGGAACAATACTGATACGCTGTGGTAACATTTGGAATAATTTGTTACAGTAAGAAATCTTTTGATCAGTTTTGCAAACAAGATTCATTGCACTGTAGAAAAGGAGTATAGTTATATATTATTTTGTGTGTGTGTGTGTGTGTGTGTGTGTGTGTGTATGTGTGTGTGTATGCAGGTATATGAGCTTTAAATATTAAGAAGGGATTTGTAGAGAATAGGCATAACCTTTTGTTTTTCATGATGCATATTTTAATAAAATATTTTGGAAAACCATATGGATATATTACTTGTGATACAAMAAAAGACCTTTTCCCTAAAGGGAAAGAGGTTTAAGAACTTCAGTTTATTTCTAAGTGYAGTTATGATGCCTCGGTATTTGTATGTCACTGCTCTGCTGCACTGAAGGCCCTGTTCTGCAAAGACACTCTGTCTGCTCCATCTGCTGCAGGGTTCACTGATGCCAGTGGGATTCTGTCATTCCCATACACTAGGGCACAGTCCAGATAGGGTTCAGCCTGCTGTGGGGTGACATTTTGTACATTTGTTTTCTCCCTGTGAGGCACACATCCAGGAGCATTTTCTAATCTTTATTTTAGGCTGATGAGAAATCTACTTAAATTAAGTTCAAGTGTAGATTTTTATATGTGTTGACTAACAGGAAGAATAAAGGGCACGAAGTCAGGGTCTTTACATAAACTTTCCCAACGCTTGGAAATGCCTTGTGTTTAGTTTGGAATGATTTTTGGTGATAAGGCATGAGACAGGAAAACCAAATAAAACTTAGAAAATTTATGCTGGAAGAACCATCCATGCAATCCCCATTTGTAAACTGTAACAGCCATCTGCATATTGTTCCAGAATATCTAATCAGTTTTAGGGATCTTGAGCAGTTCCACCTAAAATTGGTTTTGGTGCCACGCTATTACTATTGTTTTTCATTAATGTCTTACTTTGAAAAGTTATTTATTTTAGGTCCTGGTTATTAGATTGAAAAATTTTATGTAATAATATGAAAAGGGAGACAAAACATTCAAAACTCACCAAGATACGAGGAACAATYGACTTTATGGCCAGTTTTATAGTATCATTTCATTCAGCTGTGTAGGGCTTTCAAACACTCCAAGAGCGAGATGTGGTCCCKGTTAATGCACCTTTTGGCCTCTGCTTCTGTAGCTGTGCAGAKATTCAAGGTAATATTCCATGGTCCACTACTGACAGATCAGGCTACCACCCAYATGTTTTGGCTGATGAATGATCAGTCTGGAGTGTAGATGCATGGTAATTTGAGGCTTGGAACAGCTGAGAGTTTTTTAATGTTGGATTGAGCAGTGGTTGGTCTAAGACTGTGTGTGATGTGGTCAGCTATTCTGCTGACTGTGAACTAACTAAAATGTGAGCAGCTGTGGGGCAGGAGGAACAGCAGAAGGCCCTCAGGGGTCATGGATAGGTGCTGAAGAGGCAGTATTGTGTTCAGAAGCATGTTTACTTTCAGTTGCAGCAATGGAAGTTTCTTCAGACAAACTATGAGTTTCCTCWTCACTCTATGTTGGTGCAGTAATTACCTGTTTCATTTTTCAGCATATTTCTTCTATTAATTGAGTTCTCACATTTATGAATCTCTGTATTGCTGTCTTCTGATTTTTGTGAATATTTCTATTGAATATGATCTTTGTTATGAATTTGCAYGCTATGATTTATAAAGCTACAGTATTTCTCTTATACTATACTTCCACCTGTAATTTGTGATCATTCTTCAATATGTGCTGCCAGAGCACCAGATGCTGCAATTTTATTCCATCTGCRTACAGTGCCTTCCATTATTTATATCTTCAGGAATTTCTAATGCAAGCAAGACTTATGGTTGAATTTTGTCTGTATATGTCTATCTGTCAGTTGCCTTCCTCTCCACTCAGTAATGTCTGAATTTATTCCTATTAACTGCTTCTGACAGAGGTATAAAATTATCACAGAGAATTTTACTCCTCTGTCAAACTTGGTTGATACTTCAGGAAATTCAGTGGAAGTGTTTTCCACATGTGTCACTGAACTAAACGACTGARTAGAAAACTGACACTCTAGAGTTCCCCAGAGGATGAAAAGGTTTTCAGAGGAGTTCAGTCCWTAATAGATAGCAGAGAATCCACTTGGACACTCAGCCTTCAAATATAACTTCATGGCAAATGGTTCTTGACTGGTTCTGCAGCTCAAAGAATTAAACASCAATTAAGAATTAAAGAATTAAAATCAAAGACTTAAAAAACAATTCGACCACTTTGAGACTGGAGAGAATAGTTGTGTGACCTAGTGCACCTTTAGATAGGATTAATGAAATATTAATTGCTGACAGAATTTCTTTTTAATATTTCATGTTAGTAATGAAGTGTTGTAATTGTTGTAAAGATGTTTAAGATGAGAAGACCTTGCTGTCCTGTGTCAAGGTACATGTKGTTCTCCTACTGCTGTCCATTCCTGAAGTTACCATTCATCCGGCATTAGAAATGTTTCCTGCGGAAGGAGCCAGAGCATCTTTCTGTCTGACTTCTTTCACTCATTACACCAGCACAATGTGACAGCCAGAGTCAGAAACAATGGCAAAAATTATTAAAAAAAAAGCATGGGATTTTCTGTGTATAATGTGATTGGGTTTATGAGTGGTGGAGAGTTTCTTAAAATATTCTGTCTCTAACTCTTGAAAAATGCTTTTGCATGTTAACACCATATCCAGCTTTTAATAACATACTGGCATAAATAACCCTGGTGCTAGCCATAAGAATAAAAGGGAGCAGGGAGTGATGAGGAGAGGGCAAAAAATAATATCTGGATACCAGATGGCACCATCATAGGGATGGGGCCAGTTCAGTAAAAAACAAAAGGAAATTCCTGACATGCTTTAGCAGGGGTGACAAAGCCCTCAGGGAATTGRATGTGGACAGAGAGGCCAGTGTGACAGAGCCACCCAATATCTCTTTCTTACCTTTCAGCAGGTATTTATGCTTCTAAAGACACATAAGTTATTTCAATTTGATTTTCCTTCTTGAACAGTTTCCATCATGTTCTTTGTACCCRATTCACAGGTTAATTAGTTTAGAACTTCATATCATGACTTTACTTTAAAAATAAAGCATATTATGATTGTTGCATTGATTAAAAAAAACAGTGAGGACATATTTAGCTTTATCTGCTGGGCCATTGCTTGTCCACTTTAGATTCAAGCAGTGAAGAGGAAGAAGAGGGTATCGGGAAACTTGTTCATATTAAGGTCTATTGGGAAAAAAAATTAAACTGTATACATGGTTAGTCAAAGCAAAAGTCAGCAAAGTGGCATGTTCACATTCGGTAATGATTCCTATATTAGCTAATGAGTTCTATCTCCTTCAAGGACCCCCTACATACAGTCACAACTGCATAGGATTTATGTGTAATGACAATAAAGGACAGAGGTAGTAATTTTCCCTTTAAAGTGAAGGAAGGCAACTRTGAATGAAAAGCAGCAACAGCTTCAAATAGAGACGCAAACCTGAAGGAAAAATCATATTCAAAACTGAACTTAGTTTTGTGTAGGGACAAAATGTAATCAGTCTGACTGGAATTGGACCTGTGTAGCTGYCTCCAGAGTTAATATTCTCACAGATGGAGCCCTGATATTTTATTGTTACGTGGTCATGAGCACCATTTCATGTCTCTGAAAAATGCCACCAGTAGTTATCCAGTGCTGAATGTGAGCATCCTGTGGTGTTATGCATGCCTTGAAACMTGTGGAAAGGTGACCTTTCCTGAAGGAAAAGGACATGCTTGCATTTCAGCTCAAGACAAGGAATCTGGAAGTCTCTTCTGGCTCTGTCACAGAAAATGCCCAAGCCTTCAACCAAGCCACGGAACATTTCATTTCAGCAGTAGTATCTGATCTTAGAGACTTAACAGATGGGCATCTCTGCCATAGAGCTCTCAGTCTTACAGGTGTGTGCATATCTAAAAACCTCAGATTTTATCTGTGCCATGGATTTACCCAACAATGGATTAAAACAAATGGACAAAGCAAGAGTGAAAAAAAACAACCAAACAAAAAAAAAATTAAGCCATTAAAATTCAGGGCAATATGTAATTATGTAGCAGTGRAGAAAATGAGCTGTTCTGCTCCATAGCTCAAAGCACACTTTTTTTCTTCATAAACTTGTTTTTCTTCATAACACACATCGTAGGAACCCAAGCCCTAGACAGAGGAGGYTGTCACTACATAAATCAAGAGTTTCAGAGATCTCCATAGCATTCGGCACAGCTCTCCATGGGTCTCACCCTGAACCCACTGTGACCTGCTGTGAAAGATTTCCCATTGTTGAACATTGATATTGTCTTCTTGTTTCTCAAGAGATGAGAAATATGGAGATATGTTTTGTGCGGTTTTCTTGAGTTTCCCTCTTTTTTCTGCTTTTAATTTTTTCAATTCTGCTAATTTTCTCTTTATCAGCTAAGAGTTATATAACATTTAAACCAGATTTCCAAAGTTCTCACCTAAAAGGCAGAAATTTGACCTAGATAACTAAAAAAATATAATTTCCTGAAGGTATTCTCTTAGTTTCATTATGAGTTGCTGATTCTGATGATAGTATTTGGCACATATAGATCAAGCCTCCTTTCAGAAAGGATCCAGTCTACTTTAGAATAGTTTTATTCTTCATTCTTACTTTACTCTTTAGTCACGTTCATATTTTTCTTTTGCATCCTCTTCCTTTTGTTCCTGTGTTTGTATCCGTGATATACTAATCTGTAAATATTCTGAGTTTTTGAAGTATCTCTGTTTTTCTAAATGAGTAATTTTAATACCTTGCAAAATATCCTCCCTATTAGTTTGGAGTATACCAGGTCTTTAACAAAGAAAAGTTGCACAATTCACAGTGTTCAAAAATAGAAGAAAAACAGCTTTTGATGAAGATTTTTTTTTTTTTTTTTTTTTTTTTTTTTTTTTTTTTTTTTTTTTTTTTTTTTTTTTTTTTTAGAATCTAATTAGAGTTTCTACCCTTCAGTTTGCCAGGTTAAGAAGCTGTGCAGTGGCTGATGTGAACACTTAATCTGTGACAGATTTTCCACATCATAATGATATTACAGCAGTTGCTGTCTTAGAGTGTTCCACCTGTAAAGAGTATAATCTTCCCAAAATGAAAGATACCATCTTGGAAACAAGACTGACATTTTAAGATAAAATGTCTTAAGAGTAGGAAAATGGAATCACGTTGCACCATTACTCTCTCAAGAGCTTTCTCCTGAAAGAATTCTCGCAGTCTTTTTAGCACCATGTTAAATATTTTCAAAAGTTACAATAATATCTGCAATTCATTCCYTTCCTTTCTATTACTTTCTGTGTATAGTGCTAGCAGCAGATGTCAGGTTTATAACAAGACATAATAATTTAAAAAAAAAAAATGGTTAAAGAGATGCACACTCTTTGTTCCAGAAGACTGTGATGTTCCAAACATGGATTTTGATACATACACACTGGGAAAACACTAAGTTTCATTTTAAGTTTTAGGGCTTTTTTAACTTCAGCATGGAGGAAAAGTCCATTTATCAGAGAAAGGCAGAGGATGAAAGAAAGGAGTGTGTAAAAACATTTTGAAAGATGACCGCAGTAGGATTTCTTCCTATCAAAACTGTTCATGGGTTTCCCGAGGTGAGAAATGAGTTTGCTAGAGCCCCAAGTAGCCCCGGGCTGTAGCAGAACAGATGGGTGTATTGCCTTCAGCCTGGAGAAAAGCTCTCCAAGTCTGCCATGCCTACCAAAATAAGGACCAAACGGAGAGAAATACTGTCAGTGACAGCCAGGCTTCCATGAAAAATACATCCCAAAACCTGAGTTTGCAGAAGCTCACAGATCCCAAACACYTACTGTTAATGGGCGAGTGTCATCAGCAGGAATTGTTCCTGTGGGTTCAGCAAGGATCAGTGCCAGATCCAACTGTTCATTCTTTTGCTCTAGTCTTTGAAGTATAACTACAACTGCTGTCTTAGAATTTGCCTGTGCAGAAAKTTTGGGAAAATGGCCAATGGAGAAGGCAAGAGGTTCAGACAAATCTATCTAAATTACCCTATATTCGTTACTTTTGTGGCCTGATACCACTATCATCAGATATCTAAGTGTAAGTATTGCAGGTTTCAGAGTGTTCTGAAACAATTTCTTCCAGCTAGGTTTAGGAGTCAGCATAGTTCAACATGAGCTCAGCAAAACAAGATATGTTACATTACTGCAATGAAGTAGTAATGATGTGGTATTGAGTTAAATGTGAATCTTATGCTTGATAAGATTGAGGAAAATGGTAGTCCCATTTCTAGCACCAACACTGAAAAATCAGTGATGCAGAGAAATTGAGAAATTATTCTATTACTGAGGAAAATAGTAAGATGGAATTCAGTCTGTTTATTGTAATGACAGCTGCATAGCGATTTTAATCAAATATGCATGGACTTTCAGAAGGAAAATTTTGGAGCATRTATGGGTTACTAATTGGTGAGACAAGTGCATGTAAACAAATCCATAATAGGAATGGATCACTGCTTTGTTTTTAATAAACAAATTTAAAAGATTTTTAAAATAAAAATAAAAACACACACAAAAGGAAAATCTCAGGAAACTGCAAATTCTTGACTTCTTGCTAGCTTCAAACTAAGACTTAAAAACAGTCACTGTTGTGCAAGGAGAATAATTGAAATTATTTTCCATGTAGTACTGGAATTACCTGATAATAGCAGCCTGTTCAATACTTACTAGTGAAGAAAAAAATTAATAACTAAGGTGAAGATTATCTAGATTGAATACTTACAAAAAGTAGCTAGTGATATCATGCCCATTGGGCACATTTGGCACATTGGGAGATTGCTGGATGCCTTGCACTGAGATGTTTTAGGATCAAGGCATGTGTTAYAAGGGTGATGTCTTTCTTCTTGGAAATGAGACCCACCACTGAGTTATCAATTGTACATCCTATGTGCATTTTTTAATTAATGTATGATGAGATAAGTATGTGTTTTTCATTAAATAAAATTTGGCCTCAGCAGGACTATGCTTCTGCTTGCCTGGCAGCTTGTGGAGGTAACTTGCCTTGCTCTCTTCCTTTCACAGGTTTATTCCTGAGGCTTGGTCCACGTGTAGTGTGAGCTGTGGGGTAGGCAGCCAGGTGCGGCTTGTGAARTGCCAAGTGCTCCTCTCTTTCTCTCAGTCCGTGGCTGATCTGCCTATTGATGAATGTGAAGGTCCCAGACCCGTGTCCCAGAGGGTTTGTTACAATGGTCCCTGCAGCGGGGACACAGCTGAATACACCCCAGAGGAGACTCAGCTTTTGTATGGCAGTTTGCMGGAGTTGGATGAGCTCTATGACTGGGAATATGAAGGCTTTACGGAGTGCTCGGAGTCCTGTGGAGGAGGTGAGTGCAAAATGTKTCTGTGCTGGATTTGCTTTCTCTCTTCAACTGTGCTTGGCAGTAAATASCCACAGACGTGCTGTTTTGCTATGGCTCGTTAGAGCCATAGAATCATTYAGATCGGAAAAAAAACTAGAATTGACGAATCCAAACATGTTTGAAAAGGCATGGGTGAGAGCTGTGAAAAATCCCTATGCACAGCATAGTTTAACCCAGGAATTCCAGATGTGTGCTTGCTAAGAGTAATTGATGTACCATATATTTTGTTTCCTTTATCAGCTCTTCATTCCAAAGGYAATCACCAAAAAAAGCTGAATTTAAGTTAAATGGGTCTGGTGATACACACTAACAATCCCATATCATTTTTTTATTCTTACCACTTGGTTTGCTCTGTGCAACACAAACATGAGAAAGAAAATTGTCCTCTCATAGCAGATGAAGTAAATAATGTATATTTTAATGGCTCAGCCGTTCCCTAACTCCTATCACTAAGTGGCATCAGCCCCAATCCCAGTGCAAAAGAAAATTTACATGAAAATGGCACTGATGTGGTTTTCTAAAATTAGCAGGCAATTGGCAGTTGCAGTTTCTACACGTTAACCAAGTTCTCAGGTTGCACATTCTATAGACTATTAACACACACCTCTGATATCCCTTTTCCCCCACCACTTTATTTAGCTAGTTCTGAAAAATATGTCCACTCCAGTATTTTTTTAATTAAACTTAGATTTTTCCAGCTCTTGTCTTTTTGCTTTACAACTTTCAAGCTATTTAAGAAAGAATTGCTGTAGATAAATAAAAAATATGTACTTTAGAAGTGAAAAAAACGTAGCATTTTATGAGTTAATAATTGGTGAAGATTCACAGGTAATCAGTTACAATCTTGAACACCACAATTAGTAGAGAATAGGTTTTCAATGACTACTTTTTGCTTGCTGATGGTAACCAATGTTTAGAGAGAGTTCTCGGAGAGCTCGACACTTTTGCTTTGTTTCCTACACAAAAAAAATGTGACACTAGTGTATGCCAAGTGGTGACAGACGCTGACTTTACAGGAATATACGTTATGTGATGAGGTTACTGGTGAGCAGTAACAATTTATCACACTTTTACTGTGACTACAAAACAGTTCCTAGAARTATCCTCTTGAAGTAATTTTTTAGAATATAGAGCTTATGCTTGTATTTTTGAAACGTAACTCCGACACTGATTTGTGAGAGACATTTTTCTCTAGAATCTCTTCCAATTGTCAGCAAAAAAATTCAGCCAAGGTATTCTTTTTGTCTGACATCAACTCCAGACTTTCCAGATTAGCAGATGCTAAGTCAGATATTTTTGTAGCCATAGGTGCAAGACTGGTCAAACTAATTTTATTGGTTTTGGAGTCTTGGGAGAAGTAACTGGATAGATGCAGAAGTAACCTTTCACCTCCCAGAAGCAGCAACCAGAAGGAATGAGTTAGTCATTTAGTCTGCTGATAGTGGCTTCATTTCCCAGAGCTGTCATCAAATATCATGTAACAATTATTCTRTTCTGGTAGATATAAACACCGAAATTCTCATTTGATGGTATTCTGAAAGTGAATTTAAACTACCTGGATTCACATTGCACCATTACACACTTTTATATTGTGATTTCCTATTGAGAACTGAGGGGTTTTTTTCAGGCAAAACAATTTTAAAGCAGATAGCTCTTGTTCTGATGGTATTGTGCAGTAAATAATGTTTTGAGTTCACTTACTTGGCAAGTTAACTTCCTGGAGTTAGTATCCTTTTTTAATCATCTCTGTGCTGTTGAACGTGTGATTTATGATCAAAAGTTTTTATATTCTCTAAATATTCAATGATCCATCCTCATATAAAGCTTATAACCATTTCCCACACAGACCTATCAAAAATAGAGGGGCTGTTGTTATCAGTATGCTGAGACACACTCAATGTGAAATTCAAGAGAAAGCTAAAAAAAATTGTTCTGATCATGTTTTTTTATTGCTGGACCAAGCCAGATACATATACTTCTTTTTTTTCCTCTTGGCRCAAGCTACAAAAGCCAAAAATACATACTCTAGCATACATACTCTAGCAGCCATATTCAGACAGGAAACTTTTTCTTTGGTATCTGTGCTGTTAGGCAAATTTGCTGGTCCTACCAGGACCTTTCAAAGATAAAAGAGTAGAATGCTAGTAGTATGGACAAGAAWTATTGGAATTACAATCAGAGATTACTTGGATGACAGAAATAAGCATGAGGAATTAACTTACTGGATGTTGAGGGCTGGCTGAATACTGAAAACTGAAGAGCACTCTTATCAGAGTTTGGCTGTATAAATTTGATAAAATAAAACCATCCACATGMGAAATAGAGAAAAGGTTGAATTCAAGACCTCACAGTCATGACTTTTCAGTAGTAAACATTGAAACAGATAATGGAAAAGTGTTAAAGTAATTTGTAAAATTGTCATTAGTGACACCCTTCAGAGAGGAGAGACTGAAGCTGTGGAAGTACTCKCAGGTTAAAAAATTTTATCGATGAAGCACGTACAGAAGGGTAGTGAGCTCTATGCCTTGCAAAAACACATCAGCACGTGACAGGCATCAATGGTTTCTTTCCATAGAGTTTGGAAAAATACTTGCAAGGTTTCCATACCTCTGGATCAGCAGTCCTTCTTTCCTGGCTTCATCAAATTAGTCTTGATGTCAGGCCTGCACAGATGTTCCATGCAAAGTAGAGATCAGTAGTTTGAACATGGTACGATTTCCCATCTGGTAGAGAACCAGCTCTGTTCTTCAGGAGTATTCCATTCTGGAGAATCTGTATACCTTTGCTTGCTGCACACAGTATGATAAAATGCTCATCACAAAAATGATTGAGCTAGAAAAATAATGAACATGACAGGGCAGTGAACATCTTGTTCATATATATATTTCCTTAGTTTCTTTTTCTAGATATAAATCACCACCTTTAGTTTTATCCTTTGAAAGGCTATCCTTTTTATAATTTTTCTTAAGTCTTTTGAGAGATGGCTTAAATAGCAAAATAACTTGGAAAATATGGAGCCTCCTTGTAAAGAAGGAAACTCACAACAGTATTGGCTGACTGCACAGACTTTGGTCATTTTGATGTTGATGTGCTTTTCTTCAGTACCTCAGATACGGTGGAGACTCTGCCTAACTTTGAGTCATAGCCTTAAAAAGCTTACACACATAGGAGCCAAAAAAATGGTTAACAAGCTACTTTTCTAAGAGCCTCAGCCTATACTGAGAATAGGAAGAATGAATTTGTGAATCATTTCAGGAATRTAGGAACTATGGTCAGCTACAGCACTTTGGTCCTGTTGAATGATAAGAATTTTTTTTTTTTTCTTTTTTTTTGCCTAATGACTCGTGCTCTGGCATTAGAAACAGCAAAAGATACTGTTTTCTCTGTGACACTGTTCTTGGAGGTCTTTAAGTTCTTACTGATCCTTTGSTTTGGTTTGGGGTTTTTCCTCCTCACATTAGTATCTTAAAAAAATTGTGAGATGTTGTGGAAAACTGTTGTTGTTTTTGAGACTGTKATGTAATTGTTTAGAGTTCAGCTAATCATTTCCTAACTCATGAATCAGGGGTGAATGTAAAAAGCATACTTTCACTTTATTTGAACCACTGTGCATTCAATTCTTGGAAAGTTCAGGCCAAATATTATCCTCAAACCCCTCTCAGACCCCTTTTACCCATATCCTCTCTCACT
>NW_026623430.1:879484-908197 GCF_030028575.1 Malurus melanocephalus
AGACAGAGTAACTGCTATGCCATAGACTACATTAGGAATTTGGAATTAGCAAGGAATTTCTGAGTCAAAACATACTAACCAAATCTTCCAATTTCTCTTAGTCCCAACTGCAACCTGTTCTTTCCTAGCTCTCTCTACCCCATTGTTTCACAGCTCTCAGATACCCTCTGCATGTTTACATCTTTAGTTTAYGTACAGGCCCGTGGATGCAGAAGAGTAACTGAGAGCAGCTGAATGCTTTGCTTTGCTTTTGCATGTGTAGCAGTCATATTGGTTAAAATACTGCATAGGAAAGCCATGACCATCTTCACACCTTAGCCTGCTTGGACTGAAAAATAAAGTGCCTCATTGGGGAGAAAATGAGTCCCTGGAGAGCCCTGGACAAATTTCTGTCCGGGGATCTGTCCAGGGAGGTGTGAGCAGTGAATAAACTCATGGACCGTTCACTGCAACTGAGAAATCTTTCAGAGAAAAGGAAAGCAATGACAAGTCTATAGCTGGGGCTGCACCCCCGGAGCTGCCAACCCGAGGCTGTGTGTCACCATAGGCTGCAGCCCTGCTGGCCCTCTTGGGCCCATGTCTGAGCGTGGCTGCCCCTGCAGGTACAGAGAGCTGGCTRTGACCATTATTTGTTGTGTGCAGGTGTCCAGGAGGCTGTGGTGACCTGTCTGAACAAACAAACTAGGGAGACTGCAGACGAGACACTGTGTGTTAGCAGCCGTCGCCCTCCGCAGCTGCTGAAAGCCTGTAGCCTGGACCCCTGCCCCCCAAGGTAGGCATCATTTTAAGTGACCCCAAACTCTATTGCCTTTCGGTCTGGAGACACACATTGCCTCAAGCATGCCTTTCTCAGACTGCAGGGGTTTACAACCTCTTCCTGCCACCATCATATTGACGAGGAAGCAAAAAGGAGCAGTCAGACCAAAGGGCAAACCTCAGAATGCTTGCCTCTTCAAGTCCTCAAGTCCTTCAAGCAGACTGTCTGTGGATTAGATCAACTTTACCCAGAGTTTTCTCACGTTTAAAGATCTTCTCTAGCCTCCCCTCTCAGAAAAGGTTTTGTGGAATCTCTTCATCTCTGTCCTCTGKCATTTTCCACAATCATGACTCTAAGAACACTAGATCTTTGTCTGCAGAGATTCACATCTTCAGCCTCGACAACAGAAAATAGCTATTATGACATTCTTGTGGTTTATATAAATAGGGTCGGTCAATCTTCAAGATGTAGTGTATACTTATTGTCTTTTCCCTGCTTGTACACAGGTGCATTTACTCCATTGTGCAGCAGATTTTAAATACATTGATGTATAATTCTGGACTATTTAAAACACTCAGTGCTGTTCAGGTTGGACATATACCTTAGAGTGTGTGTTGGCAGGTGGATGTGTGTTTTATAGGACAACAGGCTAGGGAGAATTAAGTTGTTATGAGGAATAGTTGATTTGGGATATGCAGAGAAGGTTCACACTAAAAATCAAAGATGGCATCAAATATGGCCTGCATGCAATAACAATGAGGACAGAAGTAAGGGTWTGGTTGGTAATCAGGAGTTTGAATTTGTGGCAAGCAGAGATAAATAGGTTGAAATTAGAAATACCAAAGAATTACAAGTATTGGTCATGAGGACACTGAAACCCTGTTTTAAAATTGTCTTTATTGCTGGAAACAACATACAAATATCACAGAAACGTTCAAAAATAATTTTGTAGGTGGAACTCTTGTGGCAATTAATAGGTAGAAGCATCACTGGACCTGAGAGTGCATGGTAGAACATTTCTGACATGGAAAATAAGTTTGGCTATTGGTTAAAAAAAAGCAAAATACATTTATGTAGGCTAGTATTTATGTGGCTTTTGTTACAAAAGTAACCTGAGTAATTGCATAAATGCTTCTTGAGTTAATCTGTGTGATTATCTGTGGCACTGTGGTCACCTTGCTATCAGAGTGGAGCTAGTTTAAAGCCACCATAGGTATGCATTTCACTCCATGAATTACGAGATGATCATACCATAGGTGAGAATACACCTGTGTAGCAGAGGTGAAAGGGGATTGATGCATAGGGGGAAGACTGAGCAGCTCCAATCCACCCCTACAGCTGCAGCTGAGAAGAGGGGAAATGACTYTCCCCTCCATATATCCAGCTTCTCTCCTCAAGACCCCCTCAGTCTGGAGGAAATTGCCTGTCTGCAGAGATTTAAGTGACACAGGATGAAGAGTAGCACGTATTCTGCAAAATGGTTCCTCTGATCAGAGCAAGTGGGCCTGCAGACTGCAGGTGGTGTGGCTGATGGAAAGAGAGGCAATGAGGCAGGCTGATGTGTCTCCCAGGCAGGCTGTGACGGGGTAACTACTTTATTTCCTTCAGGTTTCTGAAGTGCTACACCAACCAATGTCACTGTATTAAATACAATGGTATATTAATGAAACAGATAGTATTAGTGTATAAMGATTTTTGCTTTATAATTATTATTTAGAGCAGCTTGATACTTGGGGAAAAAAAGGTGGGGGAAGTGGATTATTTCTTTAAATTGGGATTTTTTCCTTGTTTAAATCATAAAATACTTCAGGATTCTAATTCAATAAATTTTGATCTGGGAGTCTGATGGAAATGYAGACTAAAATCATGTCCTTATGAATGCTGATGAAGGCATTTCTACTCACTGACTAGTCCAAAAATTATAATACACTGTGGCTGTGAACTTAAATCTCTTTTACAGGAGTTTCCAAAATCTGTGAATCATTGATACTTCCCAGAGCTTTTGCTGATGACTTATAGAGAGAGCTGGCTGGCCTCATAGTGTTGGCTCTTCTCTCTATTTTCCAGCTGCTTAAGTGTGTTAACAGAAGCTAAAATTATAAAAACTACTTTCCTAAAATATTCCTGATGGATAAGTGACTGCTGGAGCAWGCAATTGTTGTGGGTAGAAGAGGCATTCCACTGAAACGGCAACCGAGATGGCAATGAATGTCTTGGTAGGCAAGGAAATATGGTCCACAGCATGAAGAAAAGGCTAAGAAGTCTTCCCCAAGAGAACCAAAATTCTCTCCTAATATATTTGGAGAAATTATTCCAGTGACATTTCTTGAATCTAAACAGCCAGCATGCTCAGAATTTAATGCTTGTCTCTAAAATTTGGTACAGATAAAGATCTTGCTTAGCTTAAGTGGGAGAAAGTTTAAATATTAGAACTTAAAGATTAATGTTGCTTATGCTGCAGGCATTTTTGGTTATGAGTGAGCTGACAGTGTAGCCCCTCAAAAGGTTAGTTGTGCAAGCTGTAAATAAATGTTATAGCTATTTTACTAAAAATAGATAGATAGACAAAAGCAATGAACTACAGGATCCCTTCGGCCTTTCTGGAGGATCAGAAGGCATGCAGCTCAAGAAAGTTATTGGGGAAGTAGTCAGTGAAGAGTAATTTCATTCTGATTTTGATCCATCCTTTTTTTTATTTTTTTTGACACTTCAGAAGAATAATACTAAAGGGATCTGCATTGTTATTGTTCATTTTGCTCCTTAYTGAAAATAGATGTGGATAGACTAGAAAACTTCATTACTCACTTAATACTTTATCTTTAAATRTGGTAGCATCAGCCTTTTCAATCGCTTATTGCTCTGGTCTGTCTTGGAACAGAATATGGTAAAAGCTAGAACATACTGGCAATGCATCACATTTATGAAAACACTGAAAGGTGATGSTGCTTGTACAGCAGCTGAGAATGCTTTGTAATTTTCTTTGAAATTCTGGCTTAATATCTTAGCACATTACTGTTCTGAGTACATGGAAGGAGACAAAAACTAAACCACAGAAATCTGTCTTCAGATATTCACAGCTGTATGGAGTCAGAAAAATCTCATGCTCAAAATTCTTACAGAAGAAAAAATAAGAATCAGGAAGAGCTGCACACAAAAAAATTGGAAGCTTTCCTCCACATTCGAATCCCAACTGAGTCTCCTGGGGTTTCAGATTTTGTTGAGAGTTCTTTGCTTATTGCTTCAAGAACAATAACAGAAAAAGAGTCCAGACCCTTTTCTCCTGGAAAACAATGTAAAAAAATTTCCCATTTTGAAGTGGATGTGAAAAAATGGGAAACACTGCAAAGGTGATTTCTCAGCTGGGAGCTAATAACTGACTTTCAACACAATAGTTACAGAGTAAAATCTGTTAGCATTAACTTGGTATGCACTTGTTAATAYTTCTAAAAAGAAAAGGTATAGTTTGTTTTGATGTACTAGGAGAGTCAGGACGCTTTCCACAGGAAAGAGAGGAATGAAGACTATGGCCATTTTAATTCAGTCATTCAGTTCCTTAATTTGTGTCAGTCAAGCTCTATCAGTTGAATTACGTATCAATAATTGCACAGAGCATGGTCTTCCAGAAGTTAACTCAGAGTAGCTGTTCAATGTCTAGAAGTTTCTTCCCCAAGTGAAAAAAAAAAAAAAAAAAAGAATGGAAGATCACAAAGTTTTGCTAATTGCTGTTTGTATTCTAAATTACAAGAAAAAAAACAATTGGAAGAACCAATGTTTCAATGTTGGCATTGCTGTTTTCAACAACAAAATTACTCACATCCAAGTAGTGTCTTTTCCTCAGCCTCCACAGCCCAAATTACAGAGGCATCATCATCTATTCAGATATAATTGCTCTTGTTTATAAGAGCAGCAGCATGAGCACCTCATGGTGAGCCAACAAGCTCTACCAAAGGGGTGAAAGAGAATGTTGTAGCTGTGTCATTAATTATAACTGCTCAATAATTTGGTCAATGTGTGCTGAAAAGATTTGGTAAACATGTATGGAGTAGAGAACAGAGAAGGGAAACAATGAAAACCAGATGGCTGAAAATGGAGGAAATTACAGGCAATTTCTACAGCATTGTTCATGAATATTTTCAAAACTGATCTTTTATTTCTGTAAAACAAAGAATAGCTGAATTCCACAAAATTAAAAAAAAAAAGAAGAAGAAAAAGCAGATGGTTCTAGGAATAGCACGCTGTTTCACCCCAGCAGTCTCCCTTTACTGCTTCAAGCCTCTGTTGTTTTTAAAAAAAGACAGGTATCAGGTCCTGATACCTGACCAAAAAGGTAAACGTTGCCTGAGTTAGTCTGGGCTCTGCCTCATTGCACAGACCTTTTATCATCTTTCTTTTTTTTTTCTTCTTTGTCTGCATGATTTGAGTTTGTGTGATGAATCACCTGTTAGTATTTTAATGTTTATTTGGTGAATGTGGTATTGTCCATCTGTTTTTCTATTTCCCAGCTAAAGTCAAACTACAAAGGATAAAATAATCAACAAGATTTCAATGCATTCGATTGGTGATAGGTCAGACTTAGTGTAAGACATGCTCCCATCAACAATCTGAAATTAATTCAATGTGTGTGAAAGGGCCAGAGCTTTCCCTAATCCATTAAAGGTGACCTCTATATGGAAGGGTGTTAGTGCAGATGTGTTTTGCATTGGTGGGATGAAATATTAGAGCATGTCTATCTAATTCATGAAAAAGATTAAAAGATCTGCAAGTCATTATGTCTACAGACATTGCACTATAGCCTTACTGGCAGGGGAAACCAGTTCTTGTTATRTTGCCATTTGGGGTTTTTTTCAGAGTTGTAAGTTAGAAATAGCATTAATGATGTAAAGATGGTGTTACTGTCTCTTTGTGATGCAGACAGGTTTGAAAACCCTCACAAACAACTGACGTATTTTTTGAGTGGGATACATTTAAGACTATTTTTAGCTGAAGTGCACTGAGAATATCTTGGAGAGCCTCGTAAGATGTAGCGCACTGAGTCTTCTGGGATCACAGACCACAGCCTGAAGCAGTGGTGGAAGARGTGGGAGAATCAGACATTAGAAGGAATATGCTGTCACACAGGGCAKATTCACCCTTGTTTGAAGCCTTTAGTTTGCGAAGCATCTTAGACGGTAGTCATGGACTTGGTGAGGGGATCATAATGTCATTTACTGCCTCAGTTTACTATGCTAAACAGGCCTGCACAGAGATGCCTAAACAAGCTGCCCTCCCTAGCTGTATCTGTTATGCTCTGTGTGCATTACCTGCATGCCTACCCCAACTACTCTATGCCATCCTGGCCTTCAGATGCATTAGTCTGTATTAGTCTAAAAACATTGCTCTGTGGTGTAATCTCCTGCTTTGCACCCTTTCCAGCTCTCAGAAGATTGTCCAAGATGTGTGTGACAGCCCACGCCTCACCTTTCTCTTTGGTATTGTTGCCTGTGGTGGGCAGTAACTGCATGCTCCTCTGTGCCCCTGGCTCAGCTGCACTTACAGGGAGGTCACCAAGGAGACTCTTTTCTGTCATGTTGTCACATAGAAATGTGAAGCAAAGCAGCTTGCAAGGTTGGAGGGTCAGAGGAGCTGCTCTGGAGTCTCCATCACACCCCGCCTCCAGATCTTCTAGTTTAAAATTTCAGAGGTCTTCCCCAGCCATTTTGCTTTTTTAAATAATATGACMGTTCCTTCAGTAGACAGGACTACATTAATAGACACTTTCCTTCATTTCAGCTTGTATTCCCATCAGACTACTATCTTCATAAAATATTAGAGTGCAATTGTCAATTATTTTTCTAGTAATTTACACCATATATCCTTCTTACTTTGGGTGATAAACCACACCTCTTGTTCAGTATACCTGGGTAGATTATTTTCCTTTACGCAGATCTCCAGTTCACACATTTCTCCAAGTCAGTACACCCCTGTATTGAAACAATCTTGCCATGGCCTAATACAGTTTTGTTATAGCTTGGTTAATGATCCCTATTAGCTTAAATTCATGCTAGGGACTTATTGAGTTCCTCTGCAGAGGACAGCTACTCTTCTTTTTTTTTCCTGGCCCAGTCAATTTTCTGGCTTTAGTCACCTTAATACAGCCATTTCTCCYCACCCTTCTCTTTACTAATGCCAGAATTTAGGATCCACTGCCACTTCATATTTTCCAGTATTCTGAACAAATACGGTCTCACTCCAGGGTTTCATATGTTAGCTTCTACTCCTCACTTTTTACTCTAAATTTATGCTCCATCTTCTTGAGTATTAATTTACTGCCTCAACAGCAGGATTTCATTCCCCAAAGATCTTTCCCAACAGCAGCAATAAAAGCATGTCTTTCCTTTTGTGCCAAACATGAAGTTAAGTCAGATGTTTTGTAGCATAATGACCAGGATTAACTTTTTCACTTCAGCATTAACATATGAAACAAGCTACAGGGTCTTATAAATGGCTGATTTTACTATGCATCTTCACTTCCTTTGAAAAGGGGTGAAATGAACAGCACTGTTTTGTCTTCCACTTACAGCATTGCTGAAGTAATTTATAAGAGTAGTCTGAGGAATACCCAATGCTTTCAAACCAATAAACTTTTATGAGTGAAAAGATATGTAAAAGAAAAATAAAAATATGKCCCTAATTCCTGAAAATATACTGTACAGTTCTGTGACCTAGTTACTCATCAGAAAGATTTAGACATGAAATAAATGGAAAAGGTGCCCTCATTTCCATTCAGTTTGGAGTGAATTAAGTACCTATTAAAGGAGTCAGTCTGATTAAACAAAGAATTCTCTATCTGCCAAGTAGGTCTGTCACATCTCCAGAAGCACAGCAAGACCTATTTGTGTCCATGAAAATTTCCATCTTCAGTGTGCAATTACCCTTTAAAATTGTGACTAAGTTGATGTATACTCTAACCAGTTGTTAGTAGGTCGTAGTCATTCACAGCCTTGGGAGACACTTGAAGCACTCACAAAGAGGTCTGTGAATGTAATTACCACAGAATTGTGCTGTTGTAACTATATTGAACGGAAGTTTGTTTGTTGGTTTAATTCTAATGCTTACATTGTTCTGGTTACTGATCTAAACAAAGATTTTCAGGTACATCAGACAGGTTCATTTCCCCTCCCATGTATAAAGTTATTATTTTCATCAAGACCTAAGAAGCCAGTTTCTCACTCAGGAAAATTTAGAGAAGTGTGTTGAGTTGCCGTTCTATATTGTGTGGATTCTGCAAGCAGATTTATGTTGATGTAGCAATTAAACATAAAATACTGGATCTGGATGTGCCCTTGCAACAAAWTTCTTGTACTGCCTTTTTAACAGTATGTTGAAGAAGGGCATTGAAGGGAACTCAAAGCAGAATGTAAGGGAATGTAAGCAGGCATTGTGAGGTTTCCTGAATTCAATCACACTAGCATATAGTTATATACGTATATTTGTAAGTTCTACTAGTTATTAAGTTCTGCCCTCTCCCTACTAAAAACTAGAGAAAAATACTGTGTATGCCTGATTTTGAAAGACAGCCTGTTTGTATCTTCTGGTGAGATAGTTCAGGAACAGTTCATCCTATTGAAAATATTACCCCTGTAATCCTGCCAGCCAGGTCAGCAATAAGCTTGTGTTATCTGCTGTTTTTTGTGGCAGTACTTCTCATAAAAYTTGGACTTGCTAGTGAATTACTGAAACCCACTCACTGTTATCTGAACACTCTTTCATTCACGGATATACTTGCTTTGTCCATTCAATCCAGTGGCATCTTCTTTACTTCTTTCCTGCCCTTAAGGTTTCAGCAAAGGCTTCTTTAGATTTAGGGAGCCTTGTTACTCTGTGGGACAAAATCTCATTGTTCATGAATATTGACCTTACCATTTGTGAACTCAGGATTTTTGTGTATTATTTCTGTACTGTCTGCATCCATTTTCAACTATCTCATTTTTTAAAAGCTTAGTTTTAGAAGGAATTTCAGATTTAAAATTGTTGGTTGATAGCACGTCTTTCTCACCTGCTGACCTTTTTCTTTCTTTGGCTTCTGGTGTCTGTAAGCTTGTTGATACCTCCTTCAGGAATAGCTGGGGTTTTTAACATTTTCCAAATGCTATAAAGGTAGGTGTAAAAATGATGTTGACTTATGACATAGTCCTGCATGGAGAGCACCAATGTGAAAAGAGCCAGGGAGTCTTCAACATGAAGCCRCTCTGTCATGGGCAGCAGGGTGTTAAACTGCTGTGATTTAAACCCAGCAGGCAGCTAAGCACCAGGAAACTTCACACTCACCCCCTCACACCTCAGTGGAATGGGAAGGAGAATCTAAACTAGATCCTGTAGGTTGGGAGAAGAAGGGTTTAATAATTGAAACTGAAATAACATATAATAATTATAGCAGATCATCATAATAATAATGATAATGATGAGAATGAGAATGATAATAAGAGGGGAAGAAAACAAACAAGGAAGAGCAAGTGATGCACAATACTATTGCTCACCTTCTGACTGATACCAGACCCCATCTTAACACCCCAGTCACCCCCCTTGCAGGTAACACCTCCAGTTTATGTATGAGGCATGACATTGTACCGTGTCCAATAGCCTTTTGACCAGTTCAGGTCACCTGTCCTGGCTATGCTCCTTCAGAGTTTTTATTCTGGTCCTCTTCATGGGCACAACATGAGACATAAAAAAAATCCTCAACTTAGTATAAACACTACTTAGCAGCAAATCAAATACCAACATTAGTCTCACACTTAATCCAACCAGCTATAGGAAGAAATTAACTCTGAGCAGAAACCAGGACATTGTTCCTTTGYTTCTTTGCAGAAGAATCATGTAGACTGATGTGCAAAATTTATTTCATAAATTAGAGGTTCTTGTGTTTCTGCATTGCTTCAATGTAGGTTTAGGGCAAGGTACCTTAGCTGAGCCTGCTGTAGTTCCCTAAGTGTGTGTTCCTCCATGGACTCCTCATTCAGTTTCTGCACTCTCCCATCACAAGTACGACTTGTGCAATTTCTGTTCTATTCCTCAAAACTCCCTACACTATTTCTGAGCCAGCTTTCCACCTTTACACTGTTTACTCTTTTCCTTAACTGTTAATTGTTTGATTCTTGAGAGGGCCTGCCAAGGTTCTATTTCCATTGTCTCTCACATAATATATTGAACAACATTCTTGTAAGAAGGTGCTGCTTTAACCATAAACCCAAATCTAAACTGGTACTCATTTATCTTATCAAACCTAATTTAGTCTGTYAGTTACGTTAAAGAGAGCCATTGCYATCAATGATCTCAATGCTGCAGTTATACAGAATAAACGTCTTATGTGAGGCCCTTTTCAGTAGCCAGTACATCTGTTTATCCCTCCAACAAATCCTCTGCCCGACCAGTTCACTTGCCCGAAGTTGCCTTTTCATGTTCCTGTGTAGTTTGTGCAATCTGTATCTGCAAAAGTCCCCTGAAGGACCCACTGCACAACCTCCCACTGTTCAAAATGTTGACAGAGGAACACAAAACTCTCTTTTCTGTCCTGCTTGAATAGTTGACATTCACTGCTTTTGACTCAAGGGACAGCAAGACCTTTATTAAAGTGTGGAACATTATAAATATTGCTTGGAGCATGTCAGAAGGTTACTCTAGCAATCAGAATTGTCAGTTGTAGACTTGCTGCATATTCCATTTACCTTCTGTACTTCTGTTTGGATCTGTTATATAAATACTGGTTCCCTGCCACACTCAGCTTTAATGAGCTGCAATGTTAATTGGTATCASTAAGTTTACAGAATGCGAGCCTCTTCTGTCAGCTTCCAGAGCACTTTCATTGAGCCTGTGATCTGCTTACATGTGTTGTCTGCACACGTAGGTCTGTCTTTAATGGACTTCCTTCACTTGTAACGAAGATACTTTTTGAAGAAAGTGCCTCATTTTCCCTTGTGCAAACAGTCCCCTGAAATCTCTCCTTCCTGTTCAGCTCCCTTGTCACAGTGGCAATGCTGTATAATGGATTTTGTCAGGCTGCCACTGAACAACACTTAAGTATGAATTGTTCTGGTTTTGCCAGTGATGATTTAAAAGTACTTTGCATTTTTTTTTTTTTTTTAAATCAATATTATTCTGACATGTGATGTGGAGAATTTTTTACTCAATACTCAAAGATATATCTGTTAAATGAGTCTCAAGAAAGCCTTTCACACCTATGAAAYAGGAAACTTTAACACAGTTCCAGGATCATAAGGGAACTGGAAAGGAGGAGATGAATGGGCTCTGAGAAGACTTCTCAGTCTTCACAGCCAAATGGAGAATGCACAGGTTGACAGAGGACAACAGGAAGCCAGTATTGGCACAATATGTGATTTACTCAGTCTGTTGCATGCACATTTGCACAGCTGCCTCACAGACCTTGTGCACTGAGGAATGTCTTTGTGCAAGCAGGTGACAGATGTTAAGTCAGATGTTTCCAGGCAAACCTTTCTCCACACTGATGAATGTTTATTTTAGAAATAAGAAGGGTTCTTTTGTATCACTTTCATATGGCTTAACCACATAAAAATGACAATAATTTCATTTTTTTAGAACTAGTTTGGGAGGTCTTTGTCTAGAAAAGTGTTTACTTTTCCTGTGCAATGTTCAAATGTCTTGGCAGTGCTGGATGGGACTCTGTCAGGATTAAATTACATCCCTAGAAAATATTCTTGTAACACCTAACACCTTAGAATGATTTGGGGATTACCATGTATGCTGTGCGTAAGGGAGCTAACCCAAAGTTGTTGGCTACATAGTGCTTAGGCTCAAAACTACAAGTTCTACCTACATCACTTTTTCAAGACTGATTATGGGAGCTGTGAGAGCATTTTATCTGAAGGCTCATAGCCCTGCTGGAGCAACAGCGAATTCGAGCAGGTTATCTTGCCATAAGTAGCTTCTTACCAGCCAGTGCCATTTTTTGGTCTCTCTAGCAGACAGAAGTATTGCCTGAGTTCCAGTTTTTGTGGCAATGAGAGGGACATTTCAGAACTGACGTGACAGTGTTATTCATGACACACTAAAGCCTTGAGGCTCCTGCCAAGCTCCCATTGTGCTAGCTGATAGAGACAGAGAGAGTAAGAAAGAGAACATCTCTGCTGTTAGATTGCAACTTAGACAGCATGGACAAAGCTCGGGGGAAAAGCCAAAAAAAACACCACACAGAAATTTTGTTGTGATTTTGTGAATGTGAAGTTGTGACACAGGTGGGAGAGCAGTGTGATCCAGCACTTGAGTGTTCCCTTTGGACTCAAAGGGAATATAGCCATACTCACAAGCTAGCCCCTGTTACCGCAGTTCAGGCCTCATTCACCTCTGGAGCTCAGCAAAGAGCCAGGAACAAGATCCTTATCAATTGATCCTTCAGTTTTCCACCTGAACTGCTGGGCCACAATATGATGTTGATATCTTTTTCTTTGCTATTGCAAGCAAGAAGGAAAGTTCATTCCTAATTAATAATTAGAAGTTTAGAACTTTAAAGATTTACATGTTCATGTCAYGTGTTGGAACTTCTTTCCTTTTAAACAGCCTGAGGCTGATAACAAATGCCCAGGTTTAAATTAAAGACCACAGGAAAGATTAAAAGATTAATTTTAAATTAAATATCCACATCAAGATAATTACCCTATTACAAATAGCATGATCAAGCTGGTTTTTAAAAGAATTTTTTTAATTTTTGGACTTATATTCATAATCTGGAATAATCGTCCTGTGGAGGTAATCAGGTTTCAGGTTTTTCAGATTATTGAGCCTTTTTTGGCCATTGAGTTTCACAGTTATTCTCTTTCTTTTATTCAGGGAAACTGTGAGTATTTACATCTTAAAATACACTGACCATGATTAATTGTGGAAATTGATTGTTTACATGCATTAAGCATATGAACAAGCATTGCTTTGATAAGCCTAAATTACTTAATGAGACTGTTCCAGAAAATTGCAATTTATTATTTGTCCTTTAGCACTTAGACTTATGATTCATAAAAGTGATTGTAGGTTACACATTATTACAGTGTAATTCATAACATTAACTTGCTAAAAAATTTTCTAACTAGTGTTTTTCTGTTCATAAAATCTGTTCATTACTAATTCACTTTGTTAGTAGTTTCCTAGCTAGTTTCCTAGCTCCTGGACATGCAGGAAATTTAGTGTTTCAGCTTGTTGGGTTTTTCATTAAATTGTGCCTAGTTTTCAGACTATACTCTTAACATTGTAGGAAAACCTAAAGGAAAACCATTGCATTAAGCAGTAAGATCGGGCACACCATGAGTTTGCTATCTTCATGAGCATTGTATGTCCATGTAGTTCACCAACTCTAAAAAAATTACTAAGATACTCTAGATGTAGCTAGAAGAAGGAAATCATTCATTTGGAAAGCTAAAATTTTGTAATCAGTTTTGGTTTTGAAATTTTGATTCTACTTGAAAGAAGTTGTATTTTTGGACCATCCTCTGTTCCCTATATATTTCCAGTAGAAACTTCATTTCATCCATGTTCATTTGAAAAATGTTCATGTATGTGTATTTTAATACATGTTTCACTGGTAGACACATACTCATTTCAACACATCCAGCCCTGTGAATTGCCTCTTTCCTGTCACAATTCCTTCTTGCTAACCATCTCTAAATGTCTCCATGGTTTTGAATTAATATAATTTTTTGTTCAATCAGTTTAAATATTCCATGTATTTTAAGTATATCAGCAGAGTTATGTGTATATATCCTGCAGAGGATAAAAACATTTTGAAATCTGTTTTATATTAAGTACAATAGTTGAAATATTTTTTAATCTAGTTTGTTCTTACATACATAACTGCCACTTAGATATTTAGGAGGTGGAGATGGACAGCTGGAGACAGACTTAGAGCAAGGACAAGCCAGGGATTTAGGAGCATAGATGCACCAAAGTCCTACTGTATAAGGATAAAAACACATTGTTTTTCTGCTTTTGTCTGTGCTTCTTAGGACTTTGAAGTTCTTACATTTTATTTATGGGTTCAGTTATTTGCACATCCTCACTGCACTTTACATATGTCTGCTCTACTCTACATTCTTCACTTTCCATCTTTGAAAGCCCATAAAAATCACTTGGGACCACAGCAGTACATGGGTAAGAGGAATTTGACCTCATAGTTCGTGAGCTCCTCTAAGGAGTCCCTGCTTTAATGCAGTTGCAAAGAACTACAAACAGCTAGTTATGGGTAGGGCAAGAGATGCAGCCTGCAACATTCAGAAATTTCAAACACTGAAAAAACAATTTTTTTTTTGTTTTCTCTTTACGGAAACACAGCGTTCACTAATTCTCTTTACGAAAACACAGCATTTTTATGGAAGAAGAAACAGATACCCTCTTCTGAAGAAGCCAAGATGTCCAAAGGGTTTATGTGGCTTGCTAGCCACTGAGATGTGAACTGCCAACAGAAACATTTTGCACTTATACCAATAACAAACAATGTGTTGCTGGAGGCAATAGCTATTGCCAGCACTTGAAAAAAAGAAACTGGCAACTAACCATGTATCAAAATAGATTCTGAAGTAAGAAAATGTCTTCTTTTCACCACCTACTCAAATATCTTATTTTAGATTGTGCCAAAACTAAAGGGTAGATGATATCCACATTAATTCTGACTGACAATTTCATGGGAAAATCTGGGAAGAYCTCTCCCCCCACATCATTCATATGGACAACATACTCCAGCTTGGCTTAACTGGCTGCCATATGTGGCTTGTATTTCACTGATAAATAGCTCTCAGTACATGTATCCAGATTTGTGTCCTTCCATGCCTGGAAAGGATCATGGGAACTTCTAATTCAGCATGCAAGATGCTTTTAGTATTAGAAAGGGTTAAACACGTAGTTGTTATTGCTGCTAACTGAACCAAAAATATTGTCTCAAAGAAAATTWCAGCATCATTAGTGCTTACAGTGATGTGAGCTCAGCATGTATCTGTTTATAAAAATCAGAGAATGTGACCAGCAGATGGAGCACAATAGGGGAGCAATCAGCCCTTGGTCCATCAGGATATCATCTAAGGARAAAAAWGGAAAAAAAAAAWGCTTACATGCTAGCTGTTTACATTTGTTCAAGGTGTTACTTGAAAGGGGGGAAACATGCTCAAAAAATAACATTATAATATAAAAAGAGGTTAGAACTGTTCTGTGATTGTAGGATAGCCCAATCTTAAATGGTTATTTGTGTGATGTGTTTGCTAACATGATGCATTTCACATGCACTGAGCTATTTCCACCGACTGCAGATCATCAGAGTGGTTTTTCTCTGCTTCTTYCCCAAAATCTGCTTCATTCTGCAGACATGTTTCATAACTTTTCTTCATTATCTGCCTCCATCCTGTTTGAAGCTTGAGGGTATCCACCTTCCTAATCAGCCTCTTCAGCTTCTGCCTGAATTTGCTTTCTTCAAAGATAGGTTCTCTGAGCCTTCCTTTTCCTGAATTTTTAATTTACTCCCTCAGCAATAAGTCTCAATAATGTCATGCTGGAAGAGAGGCCACTCTTCATATTTAGAAAATGTGGCACTACCTGGCTTCCATGCTTTCATTTTGGATGTGGGAGTCAATCTGGGTCAGTGTAAAGTTTTGCATTAATTTATTAAGGTGACTATTTTCTTATTCCCTCTGAATATAGAACTGGGGTTTTGTGTTCGCATTTCTATATCTCTCTGAAGTGTTTTCTCTTTGAAACACGAGTGAAAGGCCTAATACTTTAAACRATTTTCTGTGTTTGGCTGACAGAATTAGGGGTTCTGTTCAGTATGGCTCAARTAGCAGAAATCTGGGTTTAAGGTGATGAACACTGAAATTCCCTGTGGCTGCATAGCTAGTTCAGAGAAGATCTAGTTCAGTGGCAGGTGTTCATCCATGGGTTGAAGATGATCTCGTCCTCTCCCATTGCATCTCTCAAGGCCTTAGTACCTCCTATCTCAAAAGCATGGAAAAATCAGTCAGGAATACCAAAGCTGGATCTTCCAAAAGAAATTTGTGCTCAGCATTTCACTTCTACCTTCCTTATTTATTTAAGATGGGGGGGAGTAAAACTGCTAATTAAATCCACTCTATCTTGAAAAAGATTTTCAGTGCTCCTACAGACCAAAAAAAACCCTCCTACTGTAGGGCACAAAAGTTTTCCTGTGGTTTTGCRGGAATCCCAGAGACTTGAACTTCAAGAACTTCTGACAAGAGATGAAAATATAGAGCTGCAAATATTCATCTTAGCCTGCTCCTCCAGCTACAAGAGTGACATTGATCAGAGAAGGAAAATTCCCTTTCATTTACTGTTTCTTCACTCCATCTGTCATTATAATRAGAGAAGAATTAAGGTGAATTTGTTCTGTGCTTAAGATTTTCTCTCCTGACCCCTTCACAGATGGGAGATTGGGAAATGGAGCACTTGCAGTCTTACCTGTGGGGTTGGTTTGCAGACACGAGATGTCTTCTGTTCTCATCTGCTATCAAGAGAGACCAACGAGACCGTGATTTTGGCAGATGATTTGTGCTCTAAACCCAAGCCATCCCTCGTGCAAGCCTGTAATCGCTTTGACTGCCCGCCCTCCTGGTATCCTACAGAATGGCAAGAGGTAAGAATGTGTGTGTAATAGCATTCTATGACTGCTACAAGCAGTCATTGTGCACATTTCAGCAGTCAGGGGGCTGGAGAGCCTCTGCCATGAGGACAGGTTGGAGAGCTGCAGTGGAGAGGGCTCCTGACAGACCCTACAGCAGCCCTACAGGTCATGGGATGAGCCTGCTACAGGGCTGAAGAGGGACTTCTGACAACAGTACAGAGGGATAGGACAAAGGTAATGGATTTGAACTGAAAGAGGATAAATTTAGTTTAGATATTAGGAAGAAATTGTTCTRCTGTGAGGGTAGTGAGGCACTGAAACAKGTTGCYCAGGGRAGATGTGGATGCCACATTCCTGGAAGCATTGATGGCCACCTTGGATGCAGCTTTGAACAGCCTGGTCTAATGGATGCAGTTCCTGCCCAGGGATGGGGGGAAGTGGGGCTGGAACTGGAAGCAGTTTAAGGTCCCTTCCAACCACAACCATTCCATGATTCTATGATTTTGCTTTAACCTGTCAAGAGGAATGTCTAATCATTCTGACAAAACTGTAAGGTGTGCATTTTTTGGTATTAAAAAAAAATTAAAAATCAATGTTTCCAGAGGTAAATAATGACCATAGCTATCTCTAATGCAGAATTGSTGGAAAATCTTAGCAGCTGGCTATAGATTCCAAACAAAAATATCTGGAATATGTTGGTCAGCTGCAGTGAATCAACTTGGGTTAGCTATATCAAGGTTTGCAGGAATAATAAACTAGAAAGATTAAGGATAAAAAAAATACTTTAAGCATTTTGAATATGCCATGTATTTTCACATAATAGCTWATTTTAGGACAAGAAAATTCCTCATCCTTCAGAATAAGAAATGAATGTTTAAAACTTCCCTTTGGGTGATGGATGCCTTGTTACATGGTTCTTCCCTTTGGGAGATGGATGCCTTAATTATAAAAATTGCTGTCTACACAATGGGTCTCCACAAGGCTTTCCATGTTTAGAAAACACCCTGAAATGAGTTAATTTGCTGACATCTGGTTGCAAATGAAAATACTTGTGTAATTCAAAAGACTTAACAATGCTTCTTTAAATGGTTGTAATGCTGCACAGGAAGAAAGACCTGCAGTGCTGTCAAGACTAAAGGAAAAATTCACTATGTGGTATAGGTGCAAGCAAAACACCTGTTTAAATCTTCATTTTTGATGTGTTCAAGTCTTCATTCTATCCTATGTGAAAACTATGAACATGTTTCATAGTGCTTACATACACCTGTTCAGTTTCTGTAAATAAAATCTGGTCTTTACTTAAAAGCAAGGGAGGTGTTAATGTACTCACCTAATGAAGGTGATAAGTTCATGAAGATGGGACGCCTTTGGGAAACCAACCCAGTAAAAAAAAATTATGCTAGTGGCATGTTCTGTCAAAGCTGGGTAACTMACTTAAGTCTTTAGTCTTATGTTTAAAAAAATCCAATGGTATTTCATGCTTTAATTGGTCTATGATATTCACACACATGTATAYTTAGCTGTACTTTTGAAAATTTCAAGGCCATAGTCATAATAAATGTTTTATTTGCAAACAGCAAGTAGTATTCTACTAGCACATAACATAATATGTGTGTAATAATATAATCAACTCAAACATTTTAAAATTAAGATACGCTAGAWGGAACGCCTGTGCTTGTTATAACCCTGTAACTGGCCACAGTCCTCACAGAAAGCAATTTTCTGTAAGTTTATATGAACAATCAGAAGAGATATACAATACAGTACGTGGAAAAATTTATTTTCTGCTAACCATTAGCTATAGGCCACACTAGAACACTRTGAAAATTGTTTCTGCTAGAGCTATTTCCAAACACATTTTTTCAAGATTGGAGATACMTTCCTCAATAGTGTAAACATGCAGACACCCACTTGTCTAAAGTAATTTTTGTGACTGTTCAAGTGTTCTCAAATGTTGTCTCTTTGAAAGGTTTAGCAGATCTTAGTGAGAAAGGAGCTTGATTCAGTGTAAAAGTTTTAACAACTGTATTAATCAGAAATTAAAACAAACTGCTCAGTTCACACTTGTGGTAGCTGGTGTCTTCTCTGGCAAGAAAGAGAGAGAACCTGTGCTGTAATTCATTGCTGCAGTTCAACAAAGGTCATGTTGTAATTCTTCTKCCTCAGTTCCACAGACTTTTCAAGCTGAACAGTTGTGATCATAGCTGCTCACTACATGGGCACTGAATATTTCCTGTGCTTACCTTTCACCAGAGGAAAACAGCACAAAAAATGTGCTTCTCTACATACTGTCTTTTGCTTCTGTTTAGATGAGTACTGTGCCAGAAAAGAAACCTATAATCCATCAAAATCAATTTCCATTCTCTCATTTTTTAAGGCCATCTGTGTTCCTTCCTTGCAATACCATCATCTTTACAGGTATTTCCACCCTGTAGGAGAGCCAGACCTTGCAGCTCAGTCTCATGCAGATTTCCCATGTGAAAACCTGCACCATGAGGCTTGTGCATTCCACTTAGGGATTATTACAGCTGTTGGCTTCTGAGTTGTGGAAAGAAAAAACATTTGGACAGGATGTGAGTGGCTGAGACAACTTTTGGAGGTGACCTCCAGTCATACAGCAAAACTGCTGTGGATCTCTCCAGCAGAAGAAAACCTGCAGTAGGATTTCTTTCCTTGCATTAAGAGAACACTCCACCTCCCCTCTCCCCAGACTTCTGGGAGGATTTCCCTATATAGGGAAATGAAGGACCCTTCAAGAAGGTGCCTTTCTCACTCTAGGGAAGGATCTTTAAAGCTTCACCTACATGAAAGAGTAAAATCTGTTCTCCACGCAGCCTGGTTTCAGTGCATTTCTTCAGCTCCATCAGTGGTGTTTGTTGTGCTTTTCAGAGCACTCCTTTACACTGGTTTAATGCCAAAAAGCAAAAATCCCCTGAAAGATTTAAACTGTAATGACCAGAGTTTTCTTTTCTAAGCCCTTTTATACTTGTAAGGAAGGACTGCCTGAATTAAATGCCATTTGAAGTMCCAGTATTCCTGGCAGATAAACACACAATAATTATCAGTGTTGTAACATTACGAACAATCCTTAAAATGTCTTTACAGATTCCAGACTACTTGTTTTTAAATAGATGCTCTTTCTTGACTAAATGCATTCATCTCTTTATCTCATTTTCAGTAGTATGCTTCTGGAGTGAAGTGCATATACGCTTTCATTTTTACAAGGCCCTACAAATATCTATTCTGCATTCTTGAAATGGGAGACATCCATTAGTAACTCTCCATCCACCTTTGTTTTATTGCTGAATAAGTGCTACAGTCTCAGTCCCAATAGTCTTTATTAGCTCTTGAGTGCTGTCTTTGCTCCAAAAATAATTAGAACAATGGCTTGAAAACAAAGTCAGCATGGGAAAACTGGTATTGTTTTTTAATAATTTTCCTGGCTATTTTTAATCCATACCATAAAAAGTCTCTTCTGAATCTTCACGTGTCAGGCCTTAAAAAAACACTTAGAGACCTTCTGAGAAAAAAAATTTTCCTCCTTTTGCAGGGTGCTTTATCTTACTGTGGAGTCATAGCAGAGAATTAATTTCTGGAAGGAGGGAGGTGTTATACACCTTGAGTAGAGGGCAGTGTAAAATTAAACCACRTGGGAGATCATGGAATGGGACTTGGGAGTCCTGATTGATGGAAGGCTGAATGTGAGCCATTGTGCCCTGGCAGCCAGGAGGGCCAAGCATGTCCTGGGGGGCATCAGGCACAGCATCACAGCCGGGCAAGGGAGGGGTTTGTCCCGCTCTGCTCTGACCTGGGGCGGCCTCACCTCCAGTGCTGGGGGCAGATTTAGGCATTACGATATGGAAAAGACTAAAACAGTTGAACTATTAGCGTCCAGAGAAGGGCTGGAAAGATGGTGAAGGGTCTGGAGGGAAGCCATGTGAGARGCTGAGGTCACTTGGTTTGTTCAGCCTGGAGGAGACTGAGGACAGAACTCACGGCCATCCGCAGCTTCCTTGTGAGGGAAAGAGCAGGGGCAGGCACTGATCTGTCCTGTGTGGTGAGCAGAGACAGGACCCGAGGGAATGGCCTGAACCGTGTCAGAGGAGGTTTAGGTTGGATATTAGAAATGTTCTTCACACAGAGGGTGGCTGGGCACTGGAACAGCAACACTCCCAGGGGAGTRGTCACAGCACCAGTCTGACAGAGTTTAAGAAATGTTTGTACAATGCTCTCAGGCACTGGCGTGACTCTTGGGCTGTCCTGTGCAAGCACATCTGTAAGTGAATGAAGTCCAAGAAGCAAGGAAAGACTTGTTTTGTCTGAGCTTTGGTAGAGTTGGAAGGCCAGAGA
Organism: Malurus melanocephalus; assembly: GCF_030028575.1. Classification (NCBI taxonomy): domain Eukaryota; kingdom Metazoa; phylum Chordata; class Aves; order Passeriformes; family Maluridae; genus Malurus; species Malurus melanocephalus. Next base: position 900,214 of record NW_026623430.1, read on the forward strand.
GACTTCCTGAGATTTGACTGATTGACAGTAGGAACATACTTCGTGCTGTTCTTAGTATCTAACCCATTTTGTAACTTGTATATCATAACAGGCCTTAGGCCATGTTGGAATCATTCTTTTAATCATGTTTTTCTTCCTCCTCAGGAATGAATTGTCCTCAAATGAGAGGTTGATAAACATTTTCTTCTGTGGAAAACTAATGTTTTTCTTGCTTAATTCTTTGGAAGCCTTTGAGTTTTGTAACATTCTAAATAAGTAGGACAAAAGCTAATTTTACACATTAAAAAGCAAGCCAAACTGAATATAAAAATGTCTTTCTGCACTTCCTTTCTGCCTTTCAAGGAAAATTTTTATCCTAAATATTCAGGCTAGCATTAAAGTTCATTCAGCTCTTTATCTAAGAGAAAAGGGCCTTTCATGACTGCAAKGTTTTTTATAACACTCCTTTTTATCTGCTTAACTATTTGTTTTAATACTTCTTCATATGATTGTCTGCTCCTCTTGAATAATTGCCATGTCACAAGATATAAGGAACTCCTTGTCATGTCAGTGTAATGCAAGCTCCCCCTTTCCTCTGCTAAAAGAAAGGAGGAAAGGAGTTAAGTTGGCTGGACTGAAAATAACCAGGAGCTTGTTACCAGTTTCAGGAGAAGGATCCTCAGGAAAAAGGGTTGAGCAACCAAATTAACAAAAAGTATTCAGGAAAGCTATTACATTTGATTATTCCAAATTTCCTGTCCTGCTTGAGTAGAAAAATGGATACAGAGAACAAATACAACACTTACCTTAAAGACAGAGGGGAGGTATGTTCTCTGGATATTAATCATCTCAATTTACTTACCTACTGCTGGACAATACTTTTCCACTCTGACAACATTAGTAGCACAGTCAGATCTCAGGCASAGACATAAGTATTTAGATTCGTCACATCACAAGCAAGTGTCTCATTTTCCAAGTGGAGAGGACAAAATTTCTACCTCCATACTGCAATGCTGACTTGCTGTTTCCATGTCTTTTGTACCAATACCTTAAAAAAGAACATTTCAGAAATACTGAAGAAGTTTTTCTAAATATTAGCAAAGTAAKGTTCTTCTACTTACCAAAATATTTTTGATGGGTTTTAAAGCAGTCTACTATGAGGCTTCTGAAGTTTTTGTTTTGTGTTTTCTATTTGGTCAACACCAAGTGTTGATGTCTACCCTAATTCACAAGTGGTTTTTGCTGCAAGGGGCTGGTGCAGGTGTGAGGTGAGGTGACATGGCTGCCTCTCTTTTGATGCCTAGACAAATTAAGAGAATAAAAGCAGACAAATTTAATACAGGCCTACAGGTGCATTAAGGGCAGACACAAGCCTCCTCCTGAGGCTACACCCAAAATGGACACCGAGTCACAAGATCTTCCCCTTTTATAAGTTCTGTCTTATTGACATATGGGACTTCAATTCCCCAATGATACCTTTGGGTTATGATGTGAGCCACCCCAAACTTGCTCCTCCCAACTCGCTGTTGTTTTCATATTTTGGAGCTCTGAGGCAGGTAGGTGTCCTTGGATTCAGGCTCAGAGAGGAATTGTTTTGKCTRAAGAYGGGAGAGCAGTAGTTTYAGTGCTGTACTASAGAAGTACAAGAATACAGATACATGAAARYATAGAAACTRAAAATCCTAAGGCATCATTTTTCTGGCAGTGCTCRCGGACGTGCGGCGGTGGTGTCCAGAAGAGAGACACACTTTGTAAGCAGCGCCTGGCAGATGGAAGCTTGTTAGAGCTGCCAGAAACCTTCTGCTCCATGCCAAGGGCCGTTACACAACAAGCCTGCAAAAATGAGGATTGTCCCAGCGAGTGGCTTCTSTCTGAGTGGACTCAGGTATGCTATCCATATCCGTGAGCATTGTACAGATCCTGGAGATGAAGTTCCTAAGCAAATTGGAATGGAGGAGCCAACGGAGGTCAGACTCCACAAAGCATGTTATGTCCAGTTTTGTCCTGTAATCTGTCTGTACCATCCTGGCTGGGGATGTGTTCACTTGCTCCATGTTCCTCTTTGGTGATCACCTCCACAGTTGTGCTTTGTCCATCTGGCCAAGCTCTTAAGACCCCTCTGGTGTAAACACAAGTCATGCTCAAAACAGTAAATCCCTGTCTCTGTGCATGCCTGTGCTGGTGTTCATCCAAGGCATCAATGAAGAGTAATCTTTATGACCTTCAGCTAAATGCTCTTTTTCCCAAAAAAGCTAGCTGTTTTCATGTCAACAGTCTTTTCCTTTTGGGGACACTCCAGCCCTTTCCTATGAAGAGGAGAGGGGAGGGGAAGGGATGCTCAGGGAGGGAAAGGAAGGGAAAGGAGGAAGTATATTATAAAAATGTAATTTGACTTTATAAGGTCAAAGCAAAGGCATAGGTTCATGTCAATAAGCATGAAAATCATTCCACATCTTGCAGTCTCTGCCACCACTCTTCCAGTCCTCTTTCATGGAAGCTAGTGGAAATTGTCTTGTGGAAATTGTAAAAGAAATGCCAATCACCCTATGGAGYTGTCCCACCTGCACCCTTCTGATGGTGAATCTGTCTGGGCATTTTACTCACATTAGTTCATGTTTTCATAAAGTCTTCTGCCAGGAAATGCACAGCCATTCTGGCGGTGAAGATGGTAGTTACATTGCTCTACCCATTTTCTAGTTCTTTTTACAGACCACTGCTTGGGTCRCAGTGCAAAGGCACAGCCTGTATTTCATTTTCTACAATGCTGTATACATAAATATGAAACTGAAGARGCATTGCTCATCATGCCCACCTGTGCAGCAAGCCCCACTACAGTCTGGTATTAGAGGGTTTATAGTATTCTGTGTAAGTCATGTGTACTAACTACAAGGTTGAGGTAATTAACTAAATGACTAAATGACTAAAATAGTCRTCCCTTTATTATTCCTAAACAGTTTTGCAACATCAGAGCTGAAAGATTAAGCTTAGGCCAGATTTTATCAGACCAGAATGCAACTGTAATGTGCAGCTCAATGAGGTCTACTCATGGATGAGGAGTTTTTTCCAGCCAGAAACAAGCTGTAGCACAGTACCATTAAAAAAAGGGACAACATCTGACACARAAAGAGTGCTAAATGGGGTATGGTAAGAATCTAATCCTTACATGAGAGAAAATAATAGGTATTTCATCCCCAATAATAGGTGTTTCATCCCCTTACTGTGCCTGCACTGTTTGTAGCTTCATGGTCAGGTGCTGCTCTGCTTTATTCCACTACAACATTTTGGAAACCATAACTCTTCCATAGTGTGGTACGTGTATGCAATATGGGCATGGGAGGTGAGGAGGGAGTGTGTGTCCAGGAGCACCCTTTTCATTTTTCCTAATGTTTCTCATCATGTTCCTAGTGTTCAGTCAGCTGTGGAGAAGGCACACAGAGYCGAAATGCTATTTGCAGAAAGTTGCTGAAAACCGGGGACTTTGTTATCGTCAATTCCTCACTCTGCCTCCCTCTGCCATTCTCATCCTTGATCAGGCCCTGTGCACTGGGCCCCTGTGCAAGTAAGTGGAAAAGGTGTTTGGCAGGGTCTGGGGAAGAGGGGCTTGGAAATCCTTCACTAAGAAATCCATGCTGTTTCYTGCTCTATAGCCTTCTTTTGTGCTAGTGTTACTCAGTCTTGTGGAGTAGGTTTTTATGTCTGTGAAAAAGTCAAACCACCAGCAAAGAGCTACAGATTTTACTAGTGGAGCTGGATGTGAGCCAATATGCTGGAAGGGAACTACTAGTTTCTGGAAGAACTGGCTCAAAATTCTGACCAAAACATAGATCTAAATTTCACAGCTGGAATGTAGAGGCTCAGAGATACAGCACAGAAGCCTGAGGGCTGATACAAATAAACTCTCTGCTTGAACAGCTGCAAGGAAAATGGTTGGTCAGGGATTTTGCTGACCATCATTTAGAAACTTATTATTTCATTATGTCACTATGAATCCTCTATGACMTGGGATTTCTAATGAACCATGCAACACAAGTTAGATGTATTGTATGTTGCTATTTCATGCATTTGTTGTTCCCCTAACAAATCTCACTACATACGCTTTCCTAGTTTGCCGTAAGCCCGTTGGATATGGGAAAGTCAGCCTAGCTTCACCTTGACTCTGAAACTGCTGAATGTTGGGTATGCAGGGAGAAAAGAAGATGTGACATTCAGAACTAAAGCCTGGGCCAAATGTTGCATTATATTTATTAATAATATGGCTATGCAGCTTCATTTAGTGTTTCGTAATAAGGATCTCTGGCATAGAGAAACTGGAAGGACACCCTGAACTAGTTCAATTTAGTAGTATTCATCATGTTTTTAAGCCTAGCCCAGAGAGTTTTGTTCTGTTCAACATTACTCCTTGAGTCAGCAAGACTTTCATTCTTCCTTATTGTTGTGAACAAGATTATGTTATCTTTGMAGGTTTGGATGGTCAACTTGTCTGTTTGGTGCATTTCTTAAGCAACAATCTTTGTTTAAGTACTTTAACAACAAGAACTGTGTTTCCACTCAAGTTTTCTCTTTCCCATAAAGCTTTTGTCCCCATCTCTTCTGCGTATACTCTGGGCTGTGTTTGCATTCCTGAAGTGTGTCTTGTTATTCCTCTTATTTTGATTGTTCCAATTTAATGTCCAGCAACTGGTGGCCAGTTTCTCCCATTACAGTCTAATGGGTCAAATGCTGCTAGCAACAATGCAAACTACTTGTTTTGTTTAATGGTATCACATTCTAATAATATAATGATATTTCAGGGCACAACAGACCRGCTCATAAGCAAAGCCCCCATATTATGGCCGTAAAGCAAGTTTACATCCAGACAAGGAAGCAGAAGAAACTGCACTTCATTGTGGGTGGATATGCCTACCTGCTGCCCAAAACTTCTGTTATCCTCCGATGCCCTACCAGGAGGTTCCGGAAATCAATGATCACGTGGGAGAAGGATGGCAAGAGGCTYGTCAGTTCAGCTCACATCACTGTTGCACCCTACGGGTACATGAAAATCCATCATTTGAAGCCTTCAGACACTGGGACATACACCTGCACAGCAGGGCCAGCCTGGGAGCATTTCGTAATTAAACTGATYGGAAGCAACAAGAAGATCATTGCTGGTGCTAGGGAGGAAGAGGCCACGAGAAAGGTCAGCTTAAATGATGCCTTGCGAACAGAGGATAAACGTCTCAATGGGATATTCTTCAATGGTAGCAAGGCTGAAAAGCGTGGACACCTTACTAACCCCAGCAGATGGTATGACAATATTGTCTCAAGGCTGCTACAGCTCAAGGGCTGGCCAGGGGAAAACCCAGAGTCCTGGGAAGCCCAGGAGTCCGTGGAGAGAAATGCATCCTCAGAAGAGGACCAGAGCCGGGAGCACGGCCTGCCGTTCACTATGGTCACAGAGCAGAAACGTTTGGATGATATCATAAGGAATTTGTCACAACAGCCTGAGGAGCTGAAAGATATCTACACCGAGCAGCTTGTGGTCCAGCTGGCTCGTGAGGTGTTCAAGAGCCACTTGGAGCACCAGGAATTTGTCCTCAAAGCATCAAGGCGAAAAGTTGATTCAGCCTCAGTGGAGTACCCTTTCCACAGGCRTGTTTCTGGATTTACCAGCTCCCTGAGGACATCATCCGCTGAAACATTTCTTCCCATGTCTGTGGGCCAGGTAAATGGCTTGCACAGGCCTCATCAAAAGCCTGCCATCCTCCGAAAGATTTCAGCAGCACAACAACTTTCTGCTTCAGAGGTTATCACCCAYCTGGGACAGACAGTGGTTCTGGCAAGTGGCACACTGAGTGTGCTGCTTCACTGTGAAGCGGTGGGAAACCCAAAGCCCACCATCACCTGGGCTAAGAATGGAGAGGAAGTGAAATATAATGATAGGTAAAATACTTTATTTAATTTTTAAGAAATAATTGCTATTTTGACTCTTCAGTTTCCATGTTTTACTGCCTGTCAATCCCATGGATGAAACCGTATTTTGCTCTAGTCTGATTTCATAACACAAAGAAAGGCAAATACATGTGAGGTGGTAAGCAGGGTAAACCGAGCACTTTGGTAAGGTCTGGAGGTGTGTCAGACTGGTGTGGCAAACAAGAGCCTTGCATCTGTTGGAGTAAGTGAAAAATAAGGGATTGTAAAGTACTAGAGATAAGTGYCTCAGTTGATCTTCCCATCTGAAGGTGGAGATCTTTGCAATGAAGATTGGTATTGCAATGTGAAARCTGGTTATCCTGTACCTCTGTTGGAGGTACAAATTGCATTTCTCACAATACTACAGCAGGGCCTGACTAATGTGGTTGTGGTACTGTGGAAGAAGTGAGGCTTCAGCCTTCCACGTAGGTATCCGTGTGTAAAACTGCCCCAGGATAGATCTCAAGGGCATTACAATCACCAGTTACTGTGAATGATCTGACGAGGGCTGTACACTGTGGAAGTGCCCTTCATGGCTGTTTGCAGCTGTGCTGTCATCTCAACAGACTGATCACTCAGCATCAGTCTTCTCACATGAATTGGTAAATCCTCGTCCATTTAAACTCCRGAGTGCTGGTCCCAGCTGTGAACTGATGAGTTGACATAGCAAAATGCTTTTATCAGCATGCCACAAAAATTGTGCTGTTTTTCCTTCAGGTAGCCTTTACTTTCCTTTCACTCCACATTATTCATTTGTGTGGAAAAACACACAGAAAGAGATTATTTTCAGTGCTAGTTACATGTTTGACTGTGTTGATGGCATTCATTTTCCTCACGTGYGTGCTTGGGATTTTATATTTTGGTTCTGTTCCGTGAGAAGGCAGCGTGTAAGAACAGAAAAAGGGTGTGCTGGCAGTAATAGTGACCAACATATCTGTCTGCACAAGATATTTACCTTAGCTAAGACATCTGCATTTAGTCATAAGGTCAGCCTGGAAAATGAGAAAACATGGAGTCAAGATGAAAATTAATTTTTGTTGTGGTACCCTTGGATCATCCATTAAAGTCTTGGTTTAGGTACAATTGCCCCTTCTGTACAGTTATGAAACTAGTTTATTAGCACCCTCTTTATTTTGACTACTGAGCCACTGAAAATATAATTCCTTTCTGTAAGGATCTGAATTTCCTTGTTCTGGACTCTCCTTCTGAAAACTAGTAAGTATATTAAATTTAGCATACAAAAAATGGCAACTTTTGAAGGGTTAGGGTCACTAAGAACAAGAATGTATCTCTGGTGGAAATCATATGCAGTCAAAATCAAGACTTAGACCTATCCYTTCATTTTGATATATTCCTGTGTAAATATGTGTATGCCATCCCCCAAAAAAGTTTCGTGTATAGATTTTCATCCAGTGGTTATATCGCATCAGAACTGGGCCATTATGGGATTTTCTTCCCTCTACTTGAAATGACTATAACTTCACGTGGTACAGTTATCCATGAAAGGGAAGAGACTTCACATAAAGTTCACATGTGAGGAATGCTGAAAACTACATTCATGAGAAAATGGCAAGTTTATTTCTCGCCCTAAAAACTGTCATGACACCACAACYGGTAGATTAATTTAGCTGAAATTAAACAATCTCATTTGATTCTTGAAATTTTAGTTCAGTTTTTTTATACATAATTTTACAATTCCTTTGCAACCCTTTTTTTTCCATTCAGTCTGACTGAAGTAGCTTTAAGTGCTGTGTTCTCTTTCTGAATTATCATTCAGCTGAGTGTGTGCTGGAAATTTCAGTCAGACTCAGGAAAATATCATTTCTTTTTCACTTAGTAGCATAATTCATTGACAGCTCTTCTTTAAATGTTGAGGCAGTTTCCACTTTATAAACTTCCTTCTGTACTCATCATTTATAGTTCCTCCAGGTTGGTGCATGGGGGAAGAGATGAGCATGCTCTGAGCTGAAGATGTAACTCGATAGCTGTATCTTGGGAGTTAATGGAAGTTTAGAAATCCTGATGTGTGAGAAAATTGAGCTGTGGATTTTTTTTT
>NW_026623430.1:908324-953576 GCF_030028575.1 Malurus melanocephalus
TTTTGGCTCAGAATGCTCTTGCTGCCTGCAGTCAGCTGGTTCAATGAAAGCTGCAGGTCAAGCAGTCTTACAGGGCTGCTGTAAACTGCAAGGTTGTCTGAGTGTGGTGTGTCTGGTGTGCTTGAGCTGTCCTTCAGCTCTGCAGTTTTGTTTCTTCATGCTTTGCCAGACACTGAATGGAGAAGAGGAACCGATTTTCCAGCCACCTCTGTCTTAATGACAATAAGAAAATAAATATAGGTGAGCTTTCCTGAAGCATTTTCAAAGAGAGACAGTTTTGCTGAAGTTCTTTAGGTCACACCCTACTGAACATACAGATTTCAGAAGTACTTGGTTGGTATTGTGATTTTTGTAATGTAGGCTGCTGGTTTTAGGTTGGGTGACAGCTRCCTGTTTTGTATATGCAAACCACTGAGATAAAGGCCTTCACTTTCATGCATTATGGCCATGGATTTTGTCCAAGCCAGTGATGTCCAGTAATGATGGTTGATGTATGGCTCTATTCCCATTGCCTCATTCCATGAGCTGTTTCATCCACCTGRAGGTATGATTCCTGCTGCACAGCTATCCTTGCAAAAATTAATTTATTCGGSTTTAGTCTAGGTATAGTCACAAAAAGATAGAACAAAGGCCTAAAAAAGTGCTGGTTTTTAGTTACTCAGTAGAATGAAAACATCTGACACAAAAAGCTGCAGCAGCTGGAAATATCTGTGGTTCCAGTTAAAGATCCCTGACTTGTGTCTGCATATTCACCCTGAATGAATATTTAACAGAAGTGTTCATTCTCTCTCCTAAGGTTAAAGTGTCACCTTAACACCCGCATGGGTTCTGACTTCCAATTCAGAGGCTGCCAGTATTTAAACCAAAGTCTGTAGACTTCTGTATRCGTTGGAAAATGTTTTATTTTAAAGAAAATTCAGATTAAGTTCCTTAGGAATCAGTTTTAAAAGTGGAAATCTTTGAGGAATTTATGCATTGTTTAGTAAGACTCAAGTATGCTGCAATTTCTGTCACTGGGGACCCATTGGTATTTGATAATTTGCTTCTCTAAAACAGAAGTATATTTTATAAATGGACATGAAGCAGCATGTGAACAGTAAGTGATACAGAGTTAGGTGTGTACCAGGTGCCATGTGATTCAGTCTTTGATACATGTCCTGCAAAACACGTTTTTGTCTTGGAGTCAATGCAGTGTGGAGCAACTGAGAYTGATATCTATTAAGCTGTATTATTTTCAGTCCATAAATGAGTTTCTGAAGACATGCTGGTGACATATAGAATTGCTACATCTGGTATTTCTTTTCCAMCCCTGACAAACAACTCAATACCTAACAAAAATAACAATCTATGAGCAAATAGGGAATCCAGCCAAGTAATTCCATACTAAGAGAAATAATRAAAGTTCTGCTTTCAAGAAAACCAGCTATGTGAAATTGTGATGCACAAATAACAGGATTATTGAAAAGAAGACATTATGTTTGTTTCTGGAAAAGGACTTGTGTTGAAAAGGTAGGAAGATGGAACTGTGTTGGAATTTATTTTTTWAAAAAAGCAATCATCTACCTGGATGATTTCTGTTTTTAAAAATATTTGTGCTGAATCTTGAGGTGATTTAAGCTGACAGAAATTTACATCACCAGAGGTGATTAACAAAAACTATGCATCCTTGTGTTTTATAAGGTGTAATATTAGGCAAGTTCTTTCCTCAACCTGAAGGTGTCAGAAACATTAATTAAAATGCTTTTAGGTGTCTTGTAAGCATTAGTTTGATGCAGACTGGAAGATGTGCCTATATACTGTATTTGCACACATGCAGACAGAACACACAGAACTTTAAACGTTACACGCTGTTATGATTTGGGGCAACTTCTGAAGATTTAATGAATTCCATGTGRTGATTGAAGCAGCCAGTGTTAAACTAAAAAATGTACATATGAGATACTGATGCATGCTAACACCAGTTCTATAAGTAAAAAAATYTTTTAATTGCTGTCACTGTTAGCAGTGGCTATCTAGACAGCCCTGCTTATGACTAGGATGTAAGAAAAACATCTTTGACAGCAGAAGTGAGAAGGGAATTATTTCAGCCTTAGGCGGTTTTTTGGCAGTGCAAGCATGGATCCAAWTTTTAAAGTTTTAATGTTTGTTTTTCAAATGTGCATTTTTCTAAGCATTTATAAAACTTGTGTAACAACAGGCAGCTCTTTTCTTTTATTAATAATGACTATTTTTATTATTACTCACCAAAGGGTAAAAAAAATGTTAACTCTGGAGGTTTTTTCCTATAATAGATTTTACTGGGTGGCCCTAATCTGGTTTGTTTTAGAGATCTACCACCCACAGTGTTGTGCAAAATCAAGTATCTGTGGCTTTTTGGTCCATGAGACAGCAGCTTTTATTGTGGGGATGGGAGTGTAAAGAAACTCATCAATTCCAGGATCTGTGAGCAGAGTTTTATTGCATGTGTTTTACAGGCATATCCCTCCCCCACTTTCACCCTTGCCACTGTCAATCACAGCCTCAGCCAACAGTTTACAAGCAACAGCTGCTGGAAGCTGCTGATGAGAACAGCATGATTAGATTTTATCAACAGTTTCAGCTAAAAAGAAAACTAAGAGAAAGAAGCAATAACCATGAAATASACTGAGATGAAAACAGGGGTACCTAAGCATTGATAGGACTGAATTCTTTCTGAAGCAGGTACTTGTCAGAGCCTGATGAGTTACACCACTGCAAAGCCAGACAGTGAAAAGAAGCATAAGAGCACTAAGGCCATAATAATTCCATTAAACCACAGCCAGTACACTGAGATCATGATMGGTTCCTCTTGGTGGAATAGGAAAGAAAGGGTTGGTTCAGCCCTAGGAGGAGCTGAGTATTCCTGTCTATCTTCACTATTAGGGCTGCAACAAGTCTGCCGAGTTTGTATGAGCTGCCCGTCAATAAAACAATCTGAACCTAATTCAGGCTTCAACACTGGGCCTGTGGTTCACTTCTTTCTGCATTGATTCAGCATGTTTCATGATTTTTCCCTTGCAATAATACGGCATTTTCTTTGCTATTGCTACTCCAATGTTGCAGAATTGGAAGACAAGGCTAGGGAATTCACTCAACATTGTGCAGGAGTGGCACAGCAGAGGAGGAGGTTTCACTGGACAGATGTCCTARTTACTTGGCAGTCTTTCTCTAATACACATAGTGGAACTGGAAATGAGACTAAAATTTAATTTAAGTAATCACAACTTACAGTCTCAATGTAAGAATTTAAGTTTCTTCATAGATTTTTAAACATAACTTGAAGGCCTGGCCTATAAAAATATTACCTATGCCTGAAAACTCACAGTTGATATGTTCATGTTCCCATGGACAAAGAGAGTATTACATCTTTCTTTCTGCTTTGTGCCAGGTTGCTCCTTCAGCCTGATGACTCCTTGCAGATTCTTGCACCTGTGGAAGCTGATGTGGGTTTCTATGCTTGCAATGCATCCAATGCCCTGGGATCTGACTCTGTCTCCATTGCTGTCACCCTAGCAGGTAACAGTTCAACCTCKGATTGCAGGATTGTCCATGTTGCTTGTGGCACTCTAGACAGAAGTTGTTTGTGGGGCAGCAGATGGCTGCTAAAGCTGTGTGATGTGGGTCAACAGAGGCACACTGGGGAAAACACAGGRTGTGAGCTCTGTGAAATCCTGAGGCATAGTCCAGCTTTCATAGATAGTGTGTGAGGTTTATGTATTTCTGCAACACATCAACGTTTTTTCTCACTTGCATCTGACATGCTCTTATAACAGTGTTTATCCTGGTTATTCACAGCCTGTAGGGGCAGTGCAGTCCAAGCTTCCCAATTTCTGCCCTTCAGTTTAAACCTAGCACTGATCTCAGCAGATTCTAAGACTTACTCAGGTGTACATTAGGCAAGCCAGGAAATTTACAGAGCTGAATAACTGTATTTTACAGTGTCATATTCGATCAGAGACATAACTGACACTGTTTCAGTTGTAGCAAATAGACGTTTTCAAACAATTAGATTCCACGTTTCTATGCCTCTAGCGACAGCGTCTAAAGCAGACTAAATATTCTGTGCTGGTTTAGAATTCAGTTCTAAGGAAAACCTATCCAGATAAAAACCAGTGKCAGAGGGAGTTAGAAGGATGAATCCAGCTTCTTCAAGGTTCACWGGCAGACATCAGCGGGTCACAACCACATCAGGACTAGCAGAAGGGTGGAGCAGAACACGATCATGAAGAGCTGTTGAGTAAGATACAGGAGCAGAACAACGACAGCTAATGACTGTGACAGGGGAATCCTATCACAGGAACAGAACAATGACAGCTAATGACTGTGGCAGAAGGAGGATCCTATTTATCACCAAGGCAAAAGGAAGCATTTTAGGAATGCTGGAGAGCTTATTGTTTTTGCAGTCTTACCATGTCACTGCTTCAGCGTGTGGAAGTTCTTGGAGGCCTCCAATGCATGGGCAGCAACCACCAGCTGCCAGTGTATTCGTCTATGTCTAGAGTAAAAAATAGCTGTTGTTAAGCTTTAATTTTAAAAAATAATTTTTTACACCCAGACACAGAGAAAATTTTTAGTTAAGAAATAAAAGCATAAACATAAAATGTAAGAAGGCAGCAGTGAATAAAAATGAAGCTCAGATGATCAGTAAATCAACTAGAAAGAGACTTTGTCTTGTCCCTTAGGACAGGTAAATATTCCAGAGCAAAAAAGAAGGATCTGCATCAGAACTACATATTAGCTGTAGGCAAAACCAGAGACTAGTTCTTTTTACACTACTGCTATTAGAAATGCCTTTGCTGAATTCCAGGCAGCAGTGCTGCTGTTAAGATAGTGTCATAATTTAGACAAGCAGCTCCGCACTAAATCTCTTAYGTTGCACCAGCATGAAGGTGAATATGAGGTTAAAAAATCATCAGACAAACTGTTATTCAGTCCACATTGTTCCAGCGAGTGTGAAAGCCATGGTCTTTGTACAGCATGATTTGTGGAAACAATTTTGTGTGACACTGTAGAAGAAYCAATGGAGCATTAGGTATGCATGTGGCACAGGAAGGCTATCAGCTTTTTGGTTATAATTAATTATCAAATCTATAATTTAACCTTTTAGGTGAATTAACAGTCATGCTTCCCAGACTTCAGCAGAATGCCTCTTAGGAACTGGTATACATCTGCATCTCACGTCCAAGGCAAAGAGAGCTGAACAGCCCATAAAATGAGGCCATAAATATCAAAGTGAAATACTGAGCAGTTTTTGGAACAAAGTAACAATCATTTTGGCATAATGGAATTATTTTCTCAAAAAAACCTGGRAAGCTGAGATCATCTTTAGAGGAATGAAGAGTGGGGCTGAAAGCTTATTTCATTGAAGAATTTTCTGATTGATTTAACACATGCATGGAAAAAAAGGCAGTGGAATATGCTCCTTTTTGTTTTCTCAATGGTTTCCTACTCATTTATGGGTTGAACAGCTAAAAGATTTTTAATCCTTTGCTGGGATTGTGGAAGCCAATCAGGAAAATAAAAGGCTGATGGATAGCTGAAGAATTTTTCTTTCTTTTCTTTAGAGTTTACCACAAAGTATCAAAATTTTGGAGCTATTTCAACAATAGAATATATTATTTTACTGAGCAATTCTTGGGCATTTAAATCATCAAAATAAAGAAATTCAAAGTACAAAAAAAMCACCAAAATGATACAACAGGAATTCCAGTTGAATGGTATATTTTAAAAGACATGGAAATACAGCTGTATGGAAAGTTTTATATTTGAGGCTGAATTAAATTTTCATGAGCTCAGTGAAATCAAATTCTTTTTCTCACCTCCATCTTTTCTCCCTTGGTCAGCTCCAAATTAACATACAAATAAAGCCAGTGAAAGTATTAACAGTTGAAGTATTAACAATTTTAGACATTAGCCTAAAACTGGAGCTTTTGGAAGCATAGGATGATATCTGAAGCTGTTTTGTATCTGATCATTTATTTTAAATGGAAGAAAAAAAGGTGTTTATAGATTGTTGGAAAATTATGGGTTTGAAAATGCAACATTGAGTCGAAACCACCRAAGTCCCATGCCTTTTAAAGCAACAGTGTTGTGTTCTGCTCCTCCTGCAGAGCATTTGCTCTGAGACAGGGAGTACCTTAACTCAGCTCTTGCCAGTTCTGCTGCATTAGTCCTCTCTCTCAAAGCTAAGCTTGAGCACCTCTGACCTGTTTTGTGGGCGTCCCTTTACAGTACCTCTGCAAAAGGAGTTGCAGAAGGCTTCTTGAGCCATAGATGCCACAAAGACACAGACACAGCAGCAGTGAAACACCTTGATTCTCTTGCTGTCACCAATGTTGAAAGCTCACTTTACTGCAGGCAAAGCAGTGGTACTATTAGAGATTTACTTCTTCCTGTCAGATAACTTGTTTTGTTTTGTTTTATCCAAAACCTGAAGCAACAGTGTTACACATTAGTACTGTTCATRTCCCTCATCTTCTTGTGCTAGCCATTAGGAGAAAACTTTCTGGTTATGGTTTGGTCTTCCCCATCGCAGTGTTTCCACTRTAGGTTAAAGAAACCGTGAGTGATRTGCAGAAACAGCTTGCATGTTGCTCTGARCTTCCTCCACTGTTGATGTGCCCACAGCCATSTCTCAGGCTGCTGTGTTTGGTCTTTGGCAAAATGTGCTGTTGCAGCTGCAGTGCCAGGCAAGCCTCATAGTGCAACTCCACTTGTGCTGGTGTTTATTGATTCAGCTGGTTCTCCTGCATGTCCATATGGYTGTAATGCTATTCTGCCTCTGCTTCAAGTGTGCTTTTTCACTTTTCAAGACAGCTTTACCCATGGAATTTGGTGGCACTGAAATATTATAAGAAGCAGGTGGCCTCACACTTCAGTACTTTCCCTTATCCACCTGTCTCTTGTGTGTACTTTCACAGTGTTTCAACCCATGTATCCCATGTAAGTCCAATGTGCTTGACATGTTAAACWGTGGTACTTCTTTTATGCAGGAAAGCCGCTGATAAAGGCATCAAGAGCCACYGTGATCAACACTGAATCCCCTGCTGTCGCTGTTGATATTGGAAGCACGGTTAAAACCATCGAGAAAGCAAATGTTACCATTAACTGCCAGGTTGCAGGTAAAAATTATTCTGTTTCCGCGGGATTCTTTGCTAAATTGGTATCTCCAGTTGCAGCTGAGTGAAATTGCGAGTTTTTCCTGGGTCTCAGGCAAACTTCATTGCTTTTAATAATCCTTATCGTAGAACTTGTCCTCCTTTAGTCCATATCAAGCCGGGCAAATCTAGTGGCTTAAGGAAATTGGGCAGAGTCAATACGACAGGCATTGTTTTTAGAGATACACCATATGCTGTAGATGCCACAAAACTGATAYACATGGCTACCTCTTGGGGATGTTTGGTGACAATATACAAGCATGGACTGATTAATTTCATCATCGATGGTATTTTTAAAGATCACTCGAGTTACTTCTTCTTTTCCTGCCAAAAAAAAAGCATGGTAGCACACTCTTTCTCTACTGTTTTTTCCTTTTTCTTTCATCTTGGGAGTGCAAGAGTTCAGAGGAATTCTACCGAAACAGGATTCTCCCTAAAACTGTTTTCCARTCAAAGACTGAATATTCCTCAGTTTTACAGTGACAGTTTGCCTCTTTCCAGTGGCAACCAAAATAGGTTGACCTTGTCCACGTGTAGCAGTCCTATGGCTGTTGGTGGGAATGATGCTGATATGGGGAGGAGGAAGGGAGAGAGCTGGGAAATTTCTAAAGACCTGGGGCCAGACCATGGATTCATTACACTTTTATGCATAGTATGAGGAAGCATAGGARGGATGGGAGCCACTTACAAAACATGAAGTGAGCCAGTGGTGAGTGTTACATAAATATCTGCTGTGGAGACTTATATGAAACACTTTAAACTCTTGCTTTAGTTTCTTATCCCTAGCAGCTACTTCAGATAACTCTAAATAATCATCTTCACTGCAAATAAACAAACATCCCTGCTTTTTAACATTTTGTGCTCACTTTAAGCACTTAGTGGTTTTAAGTTTTCCTTTTTTAAGTGCTGCCAACCAAACCCTCAGGCAAGTTCTAAGTACTTGTCTCAAGCGTTGTTATTTGTTCATCCATCCTTTAGCGRAACATGCACAATAGCTGAGCATATTACTTTTGCAAGAGCAAAACACTAGGCTGTGATCAGAGTTTACTGATTATTCTCAGTGGGCTGAATGGAAGAAAAGCAGGGTATAACTTTCTCTTAGGTTCATGAAGGAGGAAGTTCAGTTATTCCTTGGCCTCTCGGCCAACGTAGGCACTAGGCACTCTCTTGCAATCAGACTCTTGTCCAGTTATTTTCACAAAAAAAGATGGAAGTGTTTTTCTTTTTCCTCCAGGCTTCTCCATGCTCACCTGCACTGACATTGTGTGAAATACTACATGAACACAAATTATTCTAGATTTCTCTCTSTGTGTTCTCTTAGCTGCCCAGGTTCAGAACCCACAGACTGAGTCAGTTATTGCTGATTTAAGAAGTGCAGCCATTTCACTTCAGTATAAAGGCATCATGTAAACAACAGGATGTGACTAAACAAAATTGCCACAGTACTTACAAAATCAGAAAACTACAGGAGGGAAGCACAGAATGGTCAAGGGCACAGATTCAAAGCATTTTCTGAGAGGAAAATGATCACTAGCAATTTTGTAAAGCTTACCCACTGTGACAACGTCCACACTGGAAAATCTTAGCAGTGTCTTCTCTTCTAGGAGAAGACTATCTGTCTGTAGCATTACTGGATATTGGAACCTTCTGTGATACAGAAGAAATTTTCTTAAATCCCAGTTTTCTCCGTGGGTGGAAAAAAGATYTTCTGCTACCGCCTCCATGGAAAATGTTGACTTTATTGACTCCAGAGATTAATGCTGTTGAAATTATGATAAAATCATAAACCACAAGCTGCGATGTTCCAAAGGGAATAAGAGAGTGAGTACTGAGGRCAGATATGTTTTATAGGCACTAGAATCTTAATTTCATTAAAATAGTGTTAATAGTTCAACAGCAATTTTTAAAAAAACTACCTTGGGAAATGAACCAAGAACAGCAATTTATATCAGCTGTCTCACCTATACCTGGAAAATGTACCATCTCATAAAATCTGTAGCAGAATGTGAGAATAAATGCAATTTTCCTCCTAATGTAAGCACCATTTTTTTTTGGTTTAACTTCAGCTTCATGATTGCCCAATCTTTTATATATTTTTGATCATCCCACTTAGAATACTTAGTTGCAAGGAGAAGAGTAGCATGCACTATTTCTTCATTCAGCAAATTTGTTGTATCCTAGTGACTTTAGAGTAGGTGAAATTTACAGCTGTGTAGTTTGCCAAAGTTCCTCACTATGTGTTAACAATGAAATGGTTACTAAATCATAGTAAGCTAAAATGAAATGGTTAATGCAATAACATCTGGTAATAAAAAAGTGATTAGAATGTGAGAACAAAGTTAACAAAATTAGAAAGCAAAACTGGCATATCCAGAAATTACATGGAGACTTGTCTGGATGAAAACCATTCCTCACACAGTCTTGTAAAGCTGTAGCTTTTCCCTTCTAGTACTTTTCCTCTAGTCATGTTAGGCTGTCCTGAGCCAGCACAAGTAATGAGAGTTGTTCCAGGTCAGTTTGGTGACAGTTAATGCCATTGTTATAAGCTGTGATTTTGTCACAGTGCTGCACAGTCTGTGGTACAGAACCATGCAGGTATTGGGTCTGGATGTCTCAGCTCATGTAAGGACACTGCTCATCTTAACTGAGAGTCAGCAAGAATAGATATTTATAACAGAAATATCAAGGATCAGTTATGATATTTTCTAAAGCTACATTTACTGTCAAGGGACAGAAATATACACTCTACCAACAGGCGTTGATGAGCCTAGAGAAGGTTTCTTAAAAATAAGAGATAATGGAAGAATGCACTACCAAAGTCTAGGRATTAATTTTATATTGCTCTTTAACTTCTTAAGACAAGCATAAGCACCGTCAAAATCTGTGTTCTGAGTTGAAATCAATAGATATTAATATCTAATAATAGATATTCATATATAWAATAGAAAAGGGAGAACAAAATCATTGTGGATGCGTTAGAATTTAATTGGTACCTGATGTGAATTGTGAAGATTAAACTCTATTTCAATTGTACCACAAAGACAGTGTTGTGGTTTTGATCAAGATTGAAAACTGACATTATTTCACTTGACTTAAACTTCACTGCTTTGTCTGTAGAGGTGAAAGAATATCTTTTTTGGCCATTATTAGATGATTGTGGTCAATTCCAGACTTCTCCAAAACTAATCCTTGGGGATCTCTCAAAAGTCGCTCCAAAGTCTTGAAGATGTCTGTGACTTCCAGCTGGAAGATTTGCTCCAAGCTTCAGAAAGACAGCAGCATTTCTGGTGTGGGTAAATTGACTACTGCAGGCAATTTCACTTCCAGATAGGATGAGAGAGCAATGTAGATCATATCAATATCACTAAGGAGCTTTCTGTTGATTTCAGCACTTAAATTGAGCAAATATTATTTTGAATACCAGAAGCTTCAAGCAATCTGGCCCAAACTGTTACTGAAAATACATTTTGGCATTAAAGAAGGAACCCATTTTAAAAATCTTGTTCTTAGGGCATTCTGCAAAATGTCATGTATGATTAGTGACTGTTGGGTCAGAGCAGGTTTGGAAGGGTGGCTTATCATATATTATTTCCTGCCCTTTATCTCCTTGAGTCTTTGATGTTCCAGTTCGCAGTTCCTTCAATTCTCCTAAACATTCATTTCCTCTGTATTTCACTTATATGCTGGAGATTTAATTTTCTAGTTCTTACCTATGTTRTGGCCCATGTTTATTCATCAGCTGTATCAGACTGTGAAATTCAATTCACTATTTCAAGAATATTGTGGCATAGGAAACTAGTCAGCACTGTTAGAACCTTGCATTGCTATCCTTTCCCTCAGAGTCTCTGGTTTAGTAAAATTATCTCAATTGGCTTACACAGTTCTACTTGGTAGTACCCTGGGTAGCTTTTTCGTGTTGGATACATGCACATGGATGGAGGGAAAASCTGAAGAATAGATGTAGGTAATTATTCACTATCTAATGTCTTGCCTGCCCAGAAAAGTGAACTCCGTTTCCAGCTGGCACCTCGGAGACTTTCAGCCTCTGGGATATTTCTGCGAGGGAAACACTCAGCCCTCTCTCATCCGCGGTCAGCCAACAAAACGGATTGAAATGCTCTTGCTACCCCTTGCGGCAGCGCTGTGTTCGCTCATCCCTGAGCAGGCTGCCCCTGCTCCCATACCGAGGTTGTGCGTGTCACTCAAAAGAAAGCGACCCTGTAGCTTATTGACACTTACAACTTATCTTCCCTAAAGGAATTTGCTGTACCTGCAAGTCTGCTACTGTGGAAACATTGACGATGGAGGAAGGACACACATGTAGAACACAAGTCAAAAAATGTTTTTATAGTATTGCTGGACGTTTTGTAGGCAAAGTGTATCTTTCTTAGACTCAACAGCAGTACCTCAAATTAAGGAGATCTGACTTTTAACCCTTTCTTCTTCTGCTGCTAGTGGAGTGCAGAGGAATCTACCTTTCTAGACCAGGACTGTCTGAGCAGCTACCTGCAAGAAGTGAATTGTATCTGTATTTATTCTGTTGTGTTATTTGAGTCACTGCTCTAATGGACTATGGCTATATGAGATCCTCCTTGTCCTTTCCCCTGTTTCTTTTGCCTTCACTCAGTACTTCTCTTCTTCTTCTCCCACTATTTTCCTTGTGGWATTTTTTGCCTTGTAATTCTTACTTTTGTTACACTTTGTCAATGTTTTTCCAGGTGTTCCTGAAGCAAAAGTTACTTGGTTAAAGAACAAGGTCAAGCTGTCCTCTGCTCACCATCTGCATGATGGGCTCCTGCTAATAGCAAATGTTTCCCTRTCAGATCAGGGGCTATACTCCTGCAAGGCAGCTAATCTTCATGGRGAAGTAACTGAAAGCTCCCAGATCCTGATTCTTGGTGAGTCCAGGGTATTTTGGTATTTTGCACTTGCAACTAAAGTAATGTGCTACTGGCACATCCAGATGGCAGAACTAACTGGAGGTTGTGGAAAAAGGAAATGGCATGCAGRCAGACCTTCTTCTGTGAAAAGTATCAGTCTGCATTTGGGCAGCATCCGCTGAAGCAAGGTGGTGGTAAAAGGAAAATCAATGAGGAGAAAATRTCTAAACATCGAGACTGCTCCTCCCAGTCCCAAGATACTCAGTTTAACTCTTTCAGACTTGCTAAGAAAAGCATTTCTTAGCCATATCTGAAAATGAGTGTCTTGAAATGAGAGTGATGTCMCTTTTTCCCTGTGAAGTAATCTGCCTCCATTGGGCAGCCTTCCCATTCAAGTCTGTGATACTTTCCTTCACTAAGGTGTATAAAGCCAGTGCACTACAAAAAATTACATCCCAAGTTCTGTGAATGGTGATGTTCACTTTCCTCTGTGTTTTTAAACAGGCAGAAAGCCCGTCTGAGTGATTTGAAAGACAATGGCAGCTGTGAAATATGAGTGCAAGTGTTACCTGGCGGGAGTTGGATGTGTGGAAAAGGGTTTCCTTTCTTAGGAACTCATCTTCTATCATTTCTGCATGCCTGGCAGATGAATGGTCACGCCAGACTTTTTGAGTAGTTTCATGCGTTTGATGGTGAAGCCTCAAATTTTTAAATCTATGCCCCATGACTGGTGCAATACCATTACAGCATCCACTGCAGCTCTCATCTTTCATGAGTAGAGCAAGCTTCCAGAGGATGTACAACAATGAGATTTCACAGTTTCACAGACAATACTAAAATGAAGGTTCACACATGACTCTTACCAATCCAGACTTACTCTAGGATCTCAGTCTACAGAAAATAATCTGGAAAAAAAAATCAGCTGAATTTCAGCATATAAATAAAGACTCCCACATGATCTTTAAATCCTTTTCTGATCATTATAAATGGCTTAGCTTTTAAAGATGGTAAGTTACTGTGAGTTATGCAAGCTGCTTATGTTTGTAAGCAAATGACATTTTTAGCTCCTTGATGGAGCAGAACAGTCCAGGCATCCTTGACCTGCACTTCTGGCACTGAATGCTATCAGCAGTAGAAAACTTGCCTGGTGTGTGCTGTGGTCTAATTGAAAGGGGATGAAGCCACTGTTGATTTAAATCAAATATCCCATCGTTTTCATGACAAACAGAATTGGGAATGCTAGGCATTGCATCAATATTTAAAGTAGTATTATGATTAGTAAACAGCTAAATCCTGTAGTTCTCAGCATAGACTGATCCTCTTGAGCTCTGAACTCTTAGTCCTTTGGAGTTCTGCCTAAGTATACCATAGGATTTGGCAGGATTATAACCATATTTAATCAGGACTTGATCCAGGTTGTAGCAGAGACTAAAAAGTTTTTCACTAACTGCCGTGAACATTTGATTCGGCTTCTATGCTGTATACATTTGCTTTGTCTTACRAGCTGCTTTATCTCCTGATACCATATGACTTTGTCACACAAAAAGAAGAGTCGGCCACAATGCTGAATGCTGCAGTACCCCTCATAGATAATTTCTTTTAGTTTGTGATCATATTGATCCAGATGTTATTTTAATAATATCTCCATCACTTTTATCTAATATGAGACAAAACGCTTTCAGTAGTTATCCAAAGTTGCTTAATCTGCCCCTCTAAAGTTGCAGCACAGCAATATTTCAGTGATGGGGGTTTTTTAATGTCCCCAAGATGTTTTCTGCTGTAGAGTTGCTCATCGTTTCATTCTCCCAATCTGTTATCAGAGCCTCCACGATCTCTTCCTTACCTAGAAGAATTGACAGCAGTGCTTACCAGTGCTGGGCCCAGCACTCACTCAGTGCTGACCTCTCCTTCAGGAACAAAACTGACTGTCAGTCCAGGGAGCTCTGCTCTCATAGGTAAGTCAAGTGCTTTAAGATTTTTTTATATTTTCAAGTCTCTAGAGTTTATATTACAGTTATGCATCTGGTTAACCATTACATTAAGTATTGGTTATCCAGACATGAGCACTGAGACAACAGGCATCAAACCAACAGTGCATTGTCAGTCATAATCACTGCCAAATACCTTCTACTTAGTTTTAAAAAGAAGGTCCTTTTATTAGTCCAAAGCTCCATGCAAAATAAGGGCTCCATGGTGCCACCCTTTATTTATATAGCACCCTGTAATAAGCAGTCCCTGCTCTGGACRGCTGGCAATCTTATTCAAAGCAAAGACACGGCAGACTGGTGTGCCACTTGATCTAAAAGAAGAAACACTGGTAGCTGTGTTTCAATTTTCCTTCTACATTTGCGTAGCTGCCTTACCCTATGTCTCCTACACATACTAAATATCCTTCTAGAGAGCCTTTTCAAGAGTTTTGCCTATCCCTCTATACATGTTTTGAGCTTGCAAGGTCTCTGTTTTAATCTGTTCATTTTATTCCTCTTTCTTATTTCACGAATAAAACCAATGTTTGTGTGAAGCCATATAAGAAATAATGCCCAATTAAATGCTGTCTTCTTTCATCCTTTTCTGCCTTCCATATACCTTTACTCTCTTTATACAGCAAATTATCTTGTRTCTTGTAAACTCCTTTCAGACCTGTGGGTGTGATTTGTTTGCAAAGAGAATCTTACTCTTTTCTAAATTTCATTGTATGTTTATGATTTAATTTCATACATTGCTTTGAAGCGCTAATAATTGTCAGGCTCAGATAGTCAAACAGCTTCTCTAATGAACTTGTTACTGCATACCATGTAAACTTGTCAAGCCCTACAATTTCAGATCTATCTGTTCTCCTTCTAGAGGTAGGGATCTGAAACCTTTAACAAGAGATCTGCAAATGTGATGTCCTGTGTGTTAATAGATCTCTATACCTTCTGAAGCATTCTTTCCTTACATTTAGTAGAAAATTTAAGATTTTGCTTTCACAATGGAGACATTCTGTTTATGTTTTTAGTTTTGTGTGGTTTACTTTTCCCTAGTGCTGACATCTGCATATGTTTGCAATGACTTCTAGCATGCAGCTCTGGATTACATTTCTGCTTGCACAAAAGCTGTATCTTTCATGGGGAAAATATCTGTAGGTATTTATTAGCATTGAATAAATCATTTTGAGTATGGTTTTATTGTGCTCATTGATGTAAGACTGGGTCATAGTCCTGTTTCATCCATTTCCTCTCAGATTTCCAAAAAGAAGTGTTTAGGGGTTTCAGGCAGTTTTTATTGTTTAAAAGCAGTAATTGAATGATAAAGAGTGTTCTGCACCGCCTGTGCACTGTGGTATACAACCACCTCCAGATCAATTTCATTTGGCCCTGTACCCTGCTGTTCACTTCAGGGGCAAAGAAATTCCATGAATCTTAATTGTGAAATAGCAAACAAATTTCATTCTTCAGGCAGTTCTCTCAACAGTACTGTAGTTTTACTGGTTTGAATTAGAGTCTTATGGTTATTCAAGCCTAGGAAAACCTTCTGAGATATTTTTGCTAACAAAAAATCAGGATGGAATGAGCTACCCAGTCAGTTAGAAAGCTGGTCCATTGATTTTTCCATTCTACCCAATCAACTTTATTCCTGCTTTATTCGTCATTTATAATGTTGAGGTGTTTGTTGGCTCTACAGAGGTCCCATATAAGAACTTCAGGTATATTAATTATTTCATGTAAGATCGCTTKTCTGTGCTACTGTTGGGCACCAGTATCTCTTGGGACTCAAAAGGCATTGAAGTAGTCATGATATTTAGAAATCTAGGCATGTGAGTATTCATTGAGTAGAGAAGGAAAACAGTGCATTTGCAAAGGGAAAAAGTGAAATATGGAGAAAAGGAGGTATAAGTAAGCTCTGGTAAACATTATATTATACAAGATTTAAAAGACAGCAAAGGTGTAAAATCGTGTTAGAAACCTGGACAAAGTCAAGCATAGGTTTGCCAGAGTTTAAGAAAAATGGGAGTCAAAACTTCATTAAACACTGGTTTCATGCCTTGAGAGGTAAATGCAAACAGAAAATAGCACAGCACTGGCAAGAGCACAGCAACAGAAAATTAAAGCTGAAAATGAGGACTTGTTTGGAAATAAGCAGCTGTATAAAATATAAAACAATTGACAAGCTGAGCTGGAAGGAGAGAACTAGAATTTCCAGATTATCATACATGCCATAATACACTGTCTTTTGCAAAGTGGAGTTATGCAATATTTCCATCATCATTTCAACCATTTGAAATTACTAACTTGCTCTCTGGGGTCATCTGTTATGGGTTTCTTCTACTTAMATTTCAGAGGGGTTGCAGAAGACAAAGATCAGTGTCATAACACTAATATCTGGTTTGGAGGTCTTCTCATTGCAAGAGTCATTGAGCAGTCATTTAGATGCCTTCATGATAGAAGCAGAGGGAACTACCTTTTTAAAAGATCCATGTCCTGGCCAGTGGAGTCAGCAATATTTTTATCTTAAATACTTTACTTCTAAAGGGTTGAGATTCCTATCAGCTTAATAAGGTTTCTGTCCTTGGGAGTTTCTAAATTTTTCATACAGTTTTCCTGAACATTGATGATAAAAATATTGTAAAAAAATCACTCCTTTCCTCGCAGAGGAAGTCTTTTGTTTGTCACCTGAAAACTATTTTTGATGTTTAAAAGTATTCCTGACTATTTGACTTCTGTCAATTCTGATTACTTCATAGTGTATGTTTTGGAATTAAAGGAACATCCTAAGCTCATGTATTTTCACTAGTTTATCTGTTCTACAAATATCACTGAATTCTTTTGCACAAGTCCTTGGACACATTTCCGTGAATCTTCAGCTTTGTAAATGTTAATATTGGCAGAAACCAATATTGTAGGACCCAGTGTTCCTAGTTTTAAGCACTCCTGCAGAAAAAAGGCTTTGGTCCTATGAAGAATATTTGTTTTCATTTGGGTTCAAGCTTGTTATTTCCTGTATTTTAATATAATTCAGTGGGAAACTCTGATGATCTTACAAATCCTCATGGAGATTGACTACAACTTCTCAAATATATTGTGATATTACTGGAGACCAATAACCAGCAGATTTGGCAAAAGATACAAAATACGATAAACATATCTCCTTATTTTAGCAGTGAATAATACTGCATATGTTATAATTATGTTTCCCAGTGAAAGACGAAGTTTTAATGAGCTTGGTATTCATGCATTAATTACATTTAAGTGAGGATCTTTGCAGCAACATTGGAAGAAATTTCATAAATTAATACTCCTAGGCATATGGATATGTAGTACTCCCTATAAAAGGTCAGAGTGTAGTAAAGAAGGCAGAAGGGAAATGTTTTAGGGAATCTGATAATACAAATAAGTGGGGAAAAGCCTAGGCAATTATTTGAAGTCTGGATCCCATCCCTTTTATCTCTTTGCATATTCTCCAGTTTGCTCACTGTGAACCTACTCTCATCCCTGCCTTAGGACTCYGAATTCCTGCTCTTCCAAGCAATCATTCAGAAGAAGGATCATCTATCTAATTTTGTGTATTTAGGGGAAAATTTTAAAAAGTCCTAACTTGTAGGGGATACTGAAAATTGCTGAGAAATTAGATGATAAAGTGTATTTTTCTCTGACCAGAAAAGTACAGTCAATTGTAAAAAAAAAAAAAGGAAATACTGTTGCACCACAGTTTATGTGTTCTCCTTGATTATTTCCATATCAAATTTGCTCATATCACAAACCAGAACGATTTTACTGCCAGCATTGCAAACATAGTCCTAAAAAGCAGTAGCATAGTCCAGTTTCTTTCTGGTTTTATATATTACCCCCAATGAKCACAGAGTCAGAGCACATTTGTTGCCAATTTTCCTACTGCTTCAGAAGATGACCAACTGCACAAAAAGTCTTGTTCTGCAAACATCAATATTCAAAATGCAGCTGTTTTTAAGACAAAGTGATAACAAAAACTTTTCACTTAAAAGATAAAAAGGATTTTCCCTCACCAAATTTACTGTATCCCACTCTCACTTTTCTATTATTGGCAGTAAGTAGCATATCCCATTCATTTTCTAGTAGGATCGTTTAAGTTTCCAGAAGATCACCCCAAATGCACAATTGAAAAATAGCCACCTTGCTTTCAATGGACAGCCTTTTGAGTATGAACAAATTACTTATTTAAAAGGTCCAGTTGCATTGGAGCCAAAGCCCAAAGTTCAGTGTGGGGTCAGTCTTTTTTCAGTTCAGAGGGGATCGGTTCAACCCTGTGGCTAGTACTTGCCTGTAGTTTTAAGMGTTATCTGAATGTGAAAGCAGGCAGAAAAATTAACCTAGAGCTTTTTGCTTGTTCTTGGGTGCTTTATAGTGCATCAAATGTATGCCTGAATACTTCAGGAGAAGAACCAGATCATGTAGGTAGGCTACTGTCAGGAACCAAACTCTTTCAGCACAGCCAGAGAAGTTAATGCTGCGATTGCTTGCTAAGCAATCAGGTCATAACATCTGGCTCTCATAGGACTGATAGCTGTTCATTATCAGTGTGAAATGTAATAAATGATCCCAGTGAACACAGCTGATCTCACCAGTACATATTTCTTTCAATGTTTGGTGATATACTCAAGAGTAAGAGTATATTTTCTTGAAACGTGTGTTTTCACATACTCCCCTTTGCCCTTTCCATCTTTACCATGAGTCTGGTAGGTGGTAGATGGTTTAAATTTTTTAGATCGTAGATGGTTTAAATTTTTCTAGATTTGGGAATTAAAATTTGCAGCAGAATGAAAAATAATTTACAATCTGCAGAGTAAAGAAAAGAAAATTCGTGAGTAATTACAGCTAAACTGGTGTCAGTGCTCCCTTAAGGAAGAAGACAGCTACAGAAGCTGTGCAGTAGGATTCGGATAAAATCATGATTATCTGAGAAGTTATTTTGCACAATGTCATTTTTTYCCCCCTCTTCATTCTCTGTTATAAATTTGCCATTATGTTTGAAAAKAAGTTTTAATGCTAAAGAATATTTTTAGCAACTTTATTTTGATATTAACATTTTGTCTGGTGTGACAAGGATATAGTACCAGGTACATTCATGGGCTAATCCATCCTTTTAATTGTGCTGTCTGTTCCTTTCAGTTTTTGTCTCTGTGAAAAGTCTGCCTTATAGTATTTGTGAGAATTCCCAGACAGGTACCTGACCTTTCTGCAAAGACTCGAATTAAAATTAATATCAAGATTATGCCATTATCAGCACAATAAATGGCCTAATCAGACACTACCATATTGATTACATCCTAAATATTGTATAATGTTCATGGAATGTTGCAGCATCTCCTTCTACATCAGATTACAGCAGACTGTGTCAGGCTACACTGCAGCATTGCACTGAAATGTG
Source organism: Malurus melanocephalus (assembly GCF_030028575.1). Lineage (NCBI taxonomy): Eukaryota > Metazoa > Chordata > Aves > Passeriformes > Maluridae > Malurus > Malurus melanocephalus. The sequence goes on from NW_026623430.1 coordinate 927,763, forward strand.
TGGCTGCTCTTTTGTATATACAGTGTGTACATTTTGGTTTTAAAATTATGTGGTGATACCTCTGCTTGGTTGAACATTTTGACTACACTAAAACAATATTTGTTTTTCCGGCAATCAGATGCTAGTCCAGCCACTGCCAAGCTCTGAACACAGAGTCCAATGCCTCTAGGCAATCTGCTGCTCYGAGTTTTTTCCTGCCTGCTGTTTGGTGCCATGAATGATCTAACCTGACAGCCACTGATCTGCAGCAGTGGTCCAAAATACTTCCATATAAAATAATATTACTGGCCTCTGGGGCAACATCTGCTGAATTTTGGGTTTGTTGTAAGAGTTGCAGCCCTTGAACTTTTGTCTCTAAGCTTTCCCAGAATCACTGACCTAGATTTTGTTCTAATGTAGGTATAAATGATGCAGAGCTCCAGTGAGGCAAATCTTGGTGGGTAAATAGGAGTATCGGACTTGCTGTGGGTATCCCAGTCTGGAGACCTGTCATTTTGCCAGCTTCTTCACATGAAAGATCTTTCAGACTCTTGCAAAACTTAAAATTTATTCTAGAGTAAGTGTTAAGGGAGTTTGAAACACTATGGGATTTCTGACATGTTGAAGAAAGGACTTAYTGATTACAAGTTTTGAAGCAACCCCTCCCTCCATGATAGTCCTCAAATCTCTCCCAAACAGCTACAKCACTTTGTTAATATGACAGAAGTTGCAACCTGTCTGGAGCAAGCATCACTGCATTTCTCACACCTCTCTGCCCTCCACCTCCTCTGCTCTGCATTTGTTATTTTCCTGGTGCCACAGGAAGTTTCCTGGGGTGCTGTTTCAGGATGTAGCAGATTTATTTTGGGTTATGAAATACAGAGCAGCAGCACTGACATTTGCAACTTGGTAATTGCATCATGTGCCAGCTCTTGCTCTCTCTTTTGTTGAATTCCTTGTGCTGTGCATGTTCCATGAGTCTCATCTGAATGCTGTTTTTCTCCCATAAATGTACTTGTACAGTTAACCTGGAGCTCTAGCAGTGTTGGGGTAGAATTTTATGGTTTAACTCCTTTTCCAATTTTGTCATGCAYTGAATAATAAACCTATCAGAGTTATCTTAGGTGGCCATTTGAAGATGCTGTATCCCTTCCTGTAGGCTCTGATTTTTGATTTGCCATTGCTGACTGTACTTGGACCAGTCTTTATTAATACATGATTCTCAGTGTGAAGGATTTCTGTTGTCAGACTAAGTTTTAGAAAACAGTAATAACTTAAAGAGCTTGAAAATCCCCTTGCTTTTTAATGGGCCCACCATGTGTCTGTATTTGGGAACATTTTTTACAACCACTGTGGGGCTGGGAATGAGCCTGGCTCAATTTTTGTTGAATACCATGTATATTGCAATGCTATGTAAGTGATATCTAATAACAGCAACATGTGTGGCATTGGGTAACCAGTTTAGGTGTATTCAGAGCTGTTAAAAACCAGGTCACATATTTAGTACAGTGATTTTCAACCACACCTTCACAGCCATAAATAGTTATTTAAAGTACCTTCTTTTCTTCTTTTTCTAAGTGCTACTATTATCAGCTGAATTGGCTTATTTCAAGAATTTTTCAATACATGATTTTCCTTGTGTTGGATAAATTCATGTTATTTGCACTCTGTTAAAAATATATAAGTAAACGTTGTGTTTATACAAGTATTAATTCATCATTTTGGGGTTTTTTTCAGATTGCATTGCTTTTTATAAAATGTATTTTATTCAGTCTGTGACAGCATTGAGAAATAATTTGCATAATAGCAAATAGTTAAGTGTTTGTTTAAATTTGCGCTTTGTAGTATGTTGAAAGATCTTTCCCCACAAGATAAGCTGCAAAGACGTCTCTTAGTTTTGCTTCTTCARTAAAACAGGTGTTACATACCTGGGGCTTTCTCTCTAAGGACACATGACCTTACCTACCTTCATTTGGTTTGATTGCATTTTAAAAGTTGGATAAATCCTCTCAATATTTTATCCTTGTGTTAGAGACAGAGTGGAATTGAATTTAACTCCATTATGCTTAATGTGCATTTCTCATTTAGTCAGCTAAGGAGAAAATAAGGTATGACAGTAACCTGGGGAACTATTTCTCTCTCAGTAATCTCACCTATATGGTGTGAACACAATAGCACAGCGTTAGCCACACCATCATAGTTCAGCACCTAACTCATGTCTATTCAGACTGATCTCTGGCTTCTCCACATTTTGTTCCAAGCATTTTGTTCTTCACTCCACCCTTAATCTGGTTTCTGTTTTGAAAGCATAATTTATGTCCTTGTTTGTAGAGGTTAGAGTGGAAATGCTGTCATGTTTCAAGTCTCGTAGGTGCATTACTTTTATTGCTTTAACACCATGTGTTGCGGTCTGTAACTTTCTTTTGCTAGAGTACAGTAAAATAGAAACACAAARTTATTTTCTTTATCTTGCTTTTTTTCAGTCTTAATGTAATTAAGACTGTAATTAATTAATTCTGTYGCCAAAACCCTTCTTTTCATCTTTGCCACACATTTCAGATAACAGTCAGCAATCACCTTTCATCTCCCATTTTTATGTTTGGATAGATTCATGTCTGTGGCTTGCAGCAGGAGGGGCATAGGCCTTCTGGTTTTCTCGTCTTGTTGAAGATTTCTGTGAACTTTCTGTGCTACATTTGCACTGTACTGGTGTGATGCAGGCAGTCACTATCCAATTGGTCAGTTTACTTTTTGTCAAATTCAGCCTTGGTTTTTTTTTTTTTGGTTGATTGAAAGTATTTTGAAATAATGCAGCACAAACATTTTCCTGTTTTGCRAGATGTGATCACTGTGAATAGCAAGGGTGTAAAATGGAGCTATAAGCATGTAGTTRAACATTAATACCAGTAGATTCAAACTCTATACCACAGTCTGTGTTTACAGCCAGGCCACGTTACCCAGACCTACCTCTATCTATTTAGAAAATAGTTCTGAAATATAAAATTATTGGCCTGAGGCTAAGAAGACAAGAATTTGGTGTCCAGTTGCACTGCTGGCACATGGTTTGGCCTCAGGTAAGAGATCATGCACCTTCACACCCCTTGGTTAGCTGACGGGAGAGTGGGAAGGGAAAAAGTGAGTTTACTTCTCATGGCACAGCAGTTTCAGGGCTGCAGTTGGAAAGCTAAATAATTTGTTGAGGTCAGATGTTAGGACTGTTTTGTTTAAAGAAATTTCTAATTAACTACCTGATCTTGACTTGAAGCCTTCACTCACATTCCATCTTTAATAAAGATTAGAGACATTGCCTGGGATTAATCATCATGTCAACAGTCAATTAGAGAGTTACGTGTTAGACAAATATGAAAGCATGGAAATAATCTGTATTTTAAGAATAGAGATCTATTTTAAGGTCAGTGCTATATTTTATTAACATTATCACATGTATTTAGTATTTGCAAAATTCACTTGACATCTTTACCACTGTTTTCCATACAGTATCAGGATGCTAAAAAGAAAAAAAACTCTAAAATCAATGTACTTTGCACTTGTTTTTTCATTCATACAAGTCTGAAAGTGAAAAAGTGGTGCATGCTTTGTATTTTTTTCTCCTAGTATTATCATGGTAGCCCAGAGTSTTTCTGCACCTACAGTCATTCAGGAATTATTACAAAGAAGTAATGGGGTGCTGAATTTGACCTGCAGTGAGCATTTATTCTTTCCTCCCAACAAATTGTTAGCATTGTTGTGGAACATGRGTCTTCCCTTTCATAATACCCCCTTGAAATATTGGCATTTTCCCTGCTAGAAGATATCGTGTGTCTTCGATTTTTGTTTCYATCTCCAGCTTTTGCACACCAGTGACTCATCCTGGCTTTGAATGAATTCAGAGTCCCAGTAGTCTTTGGAAGGGAGGCTGAAGGCAGTATTTTCTATCTCTGCTTAAGAAGGACTGAAGCAGAAAGACCCTCTCATGCCAGAGCTTTTATGTCTCAAAATAGACCCAAAAATTTGTTCTGTGATCATCTTCCTGAGGGTTCCAATATCCAAAATCTCTGCAATAGCTGTGGTGTCTGGAAACAAAGCCAGTTTTCCCTTCTCAGGTATTACAGGGAGAGGTTTGGAACTTCAAAAGGATAAAATAGTCAATGTCCACGGGGATGGGGGAAATAGAAAGTAAGTGTTAGTAATATGCATTAAATGGTATGAAAATTATTGCTGGAAGATGAGAAGGATTTATTAATGGGTTTTATTGTACTCTAGTTCTCACTTACTGTGACTAAAATATTATCCCACAGCATCTGTACATGTGGGAAATGTATAGAAAATGTCACTTGTGAAATGTGATTGATAGATATTAGTTAAGTTTTACTGTTAAGCAATAATTGCTCCCTGGTAGTACATATCTAGGAATAGCTTTTGGAAGTTTTCTCCCGTATTGTTGATTACTGGCTGTTCCTTTGGCTAGTATTTTATATACACATTTTGGAAGAAGAAATAATACATAAGACAAATAAAATAGCCAGTACCAATGAGAAAACACTGRTTTTTCTGACAGTTCTTTTAAGGAAAACAGCATGAGCTAGGACCATCTGAATGCTGAATTCAGGTTCAGTTCCTCTGTGTGTAGCATCAAGCTGACCTTTCTGCTTTCTGCATTTACACTCTGCAGACYGTTTGCAAATGCAAATGCAAACAATAAAACTGGGTTCACAGGGTGTCATTTTCAGTTGTCATGGCCATATGCTGACCTGTGGAAATCACTACGATTACCTTAAAAGACAAGTAAAAACTAAAAAAAACCTAGAACAATCTACACAGAGCCACTTATTGTTCAGCTTGTCCATTTTCTGTATATTCCTTTGTTTTCCATTGTTTTTAACTTTGCCTTAAATCTTTGAGGCCAAAACCTTTCATGTCACTCATCTACTCGAGAATGAGCATCTTGGAAACTGCATAAGTTATTTTCCAGCACGAGAGGGGGAAAAGCACAAAAAAAAAAAAAATGAAACATAGCAGAAGAAATAGATAATAAACAAATAGACAGAGAGCTTACACAAATAGGAAAATGGACAGGGAGCAGCAAAGAATGCTGTGTCTCTGTTGTCAGGAAGTGAGTGCTGGATAGAGATAACTGCCAAGGATAAGASTGCGTTGAATCTCGCCAAAGAAATGAAAACAAATAGTAGACTCTTCACTCTTTTAAATAAAAGTGAAAAAAGGGAAGAGGTGAAAACACTGGGCACGGTTTTTCACTCCGTCATTCTACCTTTTTTTCTGCCTTTTCCCATATTTTTAAACATTTATTTGCATTTACCAGTTCTTYTCCGGTGCAACTTTGTCACTGGGACAGCACAGTCTACTGTGTGTGTCAGTCTTTTGTCAGGGAGCCCTTGCTCTCTGAAACATCAGTTTCACAGAGTAAATGACTCCCGAAGGGCAGCTGTATCCAGCCCATGCCCATCCGTGCAGGCAGGGRATTAGCAAAGACTCACGCAGCCGCTGCATCAGTGAGAGCCTCAGAGTTTATCCTCAGAGTGGGAGATGGTGTCTTCTCACTGCCTGGATCTACCTCTCAGCATGAAGATGGCTGGGGCATGCCACAGGTCACCACTGGCATTTTCCATCTTGCGTGAGATCTTGTGTTTATAAGCAAGAGAACTTGGAATAGTGTAGGAATAGTGTAGCCCAGCCCCTAGCGTTAGTTTAGAGGTGTAGCCAAAGAGTAGCAAGGATTCCTAAACAAAGTAACAAGTTCCCCAAGTCTCAAGGGTTTCATTTTAATGATGATTGGAAATCAAACTCTTCAACCTTCACGAGCAGATCAGTGACAATGGTATTTTGTTGTAGGAACAGTACTTGCCCAGTATATGTTAGTTAAGGTTCTTCTCAAGTGGGCAAACAAGAAAGGAGGGAAGAGCAGTAACAAAAATGTCACATTGCAGCATCTGCTAATTGTGTGGTGCAGCTGCAGAGACTTCATATTCACATCTTTATTTGTCTCAGTGAATAATAAATGGTAATCAAATTAAACAGAATTGACAGTGAAGAAATATCAGCTAAGGGATTATTTTGTCATATTAGAATAGTCTTCCATTTTACTGTTTTAAATTCATATTCTTTTTTTTTTATCCCATTCCTCTAGAGTGGTTCTCGTGTGAATGTTGATGTGTTTATGTTATGTTTGTATAGGACAATTCTTTCAGAAGGGAATTTTTAAACAATATACTCATTCATTCTCATATGTACTAATATAAACAAAGCAGCATAAAGCTTCAGTATAACTATATAAGCTAACAATCAGGATAGATTGCATTCMCAGAAACTTGGAGAGACCTTTGTTGTCTCACTGACACACACAGCATTGCAGAACAAGCCTAAGCCACAAGTAGTCCTAGTGATACATCCCTCACTCTTAGTATTTCTAACTCCCCACTCCTGCAACTGCTGTGGATGAGTTACMCCATGGAAATTGCCTAGTTCTTATTTTTTCCCCCAGGAAATAGGCAAGGAAATTTATCTGTCTTTCCCAAGTTACACCACTCTTACAAATTTCCTGCAATTCATCRTGAAACTAGCAAAGCGTTCAGCTGATAAGAGGACCACAGTAAGAAGCGTCTTGTAGATATACTTCAGGTCAGCAGGCAAAGAAGGACTTGCTGTGGACTTAAACTCATTAGCTGTGCTGGTAATCCCTGTGCTTCACACAATGCTTTAGAACATCAGGGTTTTTGCAGTTGCTGGTTTTGGTTGGTTGCTATTTAGAGAATTGCCCATTGCTGTGCCAAAAAAAAGCTCCAAACCTCTAAAATTTATCTCTTTGGTTTTTCAGCTTTTTTTTTGTAACAAAAATCTTTAACTTTTAATATTAAATAGACAAACAATAAATAACATTTAAAAATGAGAAAAAAAAAGAGAGAGAGAGAGAGAGAGATAGAGAGAGAGAGAGAGAGAGAGAAAGAAAGGTGGCCCTGTGACTTACAGAGGAAATTTGGAGACCAAGTTGTATTTAATTGCTTGTTCAAGCACGGTCCTTGAGTTTATGCCAGGTTTACGACCTCCCTATCCCTATCTTCAGTACCAAAATGAGGATGATCAAAAATAGCGGGAACCTTAGAAGGTCTGATATAAATAATTCCAAACTGATCACAGATTTTTTCATATTGCAGATTATCTGGCTTTTGGATTTTATATTTTTTTCCAGATGATGATAAGGTATTCCTTACTACAGAATTACTTTTTATCATTATGAGAAAATGAGGAGAAAATGGGGTGGAATCAACTATTTCCCCCTAATTCTGACCACTTCAAAGCATGTACCAAGTTCAGTACTCAGCAGTTTTTTTTCATGTCCCTGTTTCTCAGGCTGTGCTGTCAATGGGCGTCCAACCCCGAACATCACCTGGCTGTACTCTGGTGAGCCTCTTAGTCTGCGACATCAGCTGCTGGCAGCAGGACGAATTCTTCAGATACTCAATGTCAGTGATTTCTCTGATGGTGAATTCAGCTGCCTTGCTCAGAATGAGGCTGGCTCACTCACACAAACCATGTCCCTGGCTATACAAGGTAACTCCTCAATTTCAGTCCTRCCACACTGGAAAGCTCTTGCCAAGGACTTCCCTGTACTGCCTTTCTCATCCATAATTTCTCCGCTCTGAAGCCATTGCCATGGATATCAGGAAAAAAAATGACTTAATGGTTTATTACCATGGATATAGATTTGCTGGACTACTGGGTACTTTAGGGTGTCTTAGGTTTTACGTTACCAAAATGACACCAGGTATTTCTGCCCTACTGAGTATAAGAACACATCTTACTGATTCAGATGACACGTATGTTTGAGCCTGGACAATTTTCTTATCCAGAAGTGGCAAGTTTAAACCTTTTAAACCAGAAGCCCCTCTGTTAATACACAAAGGTCAGTGTTCCACAGCCTCTTCGTCCTTGAAAACCCTTCACTTGTAAAAGTTCTGGAACTGCTATTGTTATAGAAGTCTTAGAAACAAGACAAAGGTGATAGAGTAACAGAACACTRCAATGTAGCTGGGCTGGAACAGAACATGCAGCTTTTATTGCTCCAAKTGTCAGTGGCAGAGAAGTGATGAATTAAGCTTTTCCTTCAGTTTTGCTATAAAATTATGAGTTTGTTGCAACTCCCACATAGATTTTCAGGACAGGTGAACTGAAATGGTCTGTCTGGTAAGAGACATAGTGTTTTAAGATCACAGAGTCATAGATAGCGATGGGAATTGCAGCTAACCACAACTTCACTAAATTATACACCTTTTAGAGTCCTGCTCACTGGCATCTGGCTACACTTCACTGCCATATCATGTTATTCATTTTCCATGCCTGATGCTTCTAAGCACCAAAAAAACTGGGTTTTCTACACCAAAGGCAGTCAGGGATTTGAATCAGGTWCCTTGCAGGGGGTGGTAGTTCCTCTTCCTGGATTTCATCCTGGAGAACATTGTCAGCTCCCTCCTTTCTCACTGAACGCCTCTGTCAGTTTTTCAGTGCTAACATGTCTCTCCCACGCTTGCTGGCAGAATACCGGTGGTCAGTGGACAAAGTGACAGCTTGTTCAGCTTCCTGCGGCCACAGAGGGGTGCAGCTGCCCCAGCTGAGGTGCTTACTGGATGGAGCTGAAGTCAACACATCCAACTGCAGAGAGACACCCAAGCCAGCCCTGCAGCCCATCGCGTGCAACAGAAGAGACTGCCCTTCACGGTTTGTGTGTCTCATGTGAAAATATCATACACGCACGCAYGACGTGCTGGAAGAGTTCTTGGTGCAGGACATCACACCACTGYAGCCTCTCTGGTTTGGAGAAGTCATGCCTGAAAGGGAATTTATGGGTGCTTAATCCAGGCAGCTGGGATTTTGTAGCAGTATTTGTGGAAAGCTTTTACAGTACAAGGTAGAAAGAGAGTTCACAGTTTGCAGTGTGTTGAGTGATTCCAGCCACACCCTATGTTGGATATATCATGCCTGTTCTGAGCAAAATGAAAATTTTGTCACCCAAGAGCTGTAGGATCATTTATTTTTTGTTTTACATGGCTTCATGGAATTTTGCCCCAATGACATAGCAGACAAGAAACTAAGTTTAGCAGCTATTCTGTGGTTTTATTCTGAGTTCCTTTGTTGCCTGAACATCAATATAGAAAGGGCTATAGCTGCAGCTGAAAAGAATTCCCTGAGCAGAGTGGAAGTATCTTTTGTCAAATGGATACATCCCTCAGATCTAGTGGGCATGAAGGAGGCTCAGGGTGAGTTCTGCCTCTCTTTGGAGTTTGCTAGTTTGTGGTTGCCCTTGTAGTCCCCTGGCTTACACTTACTACTAAACACAAAGGAGCCAAGACAGCTTGAAAGAAAGTCAGAGAAAGTCTTTCTCTGTCCYACCTCAAGTAGTGTGTTCAATTTTGGGCCCCTCACTATGAGAAAGAAGGACTGAGAAGCTGGGTCTGGAGCACAAGTCCCTTGAGGAGCAGCTGAGGGAGCTGAGAATGTTGACCTTGGAGAAAAGGGGGCTCAGGAGACCACATCAMTATCTACAGCTGCCTGAAAGGARGCTGTAGTGAAGTGGAGGTCMRCTTCTTCTTGCAAGTGACAAGTGACAAGGCAGAAGGAATCAGCCTCAAGTTGCACCAGGACAAGTTTAGATTGGCTATTAGGGAAAAATACATCCTGGAAAGAGTTGTCACGCATTGGAACWGCCCAGGGAAGTGACTGAGTGACCCTTGGAGGTGTTTAAAWGATGTGTYGATGTGATGCTAAGGGACATGGTTTAGTGGTGAACTTGGCATTGCTGGGTTAATGATTGGACTTGATGGTATCATAGRTTATTTCCAACCTAAATGATTCCCTGACACCCGACACAAAGCCTGTCCTTCCTTGACCCCTCTTTCGTGCTAAGAATACATCCTCAGTGAGGATTCTTAAGAATACATCCTCTGTATCCAGAGTCAGTGTAGTGTTTTGCCCCCTCCACGTTAAAAATGTCTTGCTTCTGCAATTCAGTATTTCCTTAGCTGAGATGTGTAAACATATTTTTCCATATTTTTCTGTGGTGTCAGTCACTCCCTCCTCTCCCTTATTTCCAAAGTGGACATGGTACGTTTCAGTACACAAGTACTTAAAAGTAGTGAKCAGCTCAAGAGAAATTTAGTGCAACCTCCCTCATTCAACAGTGATTTGGGACTGGTATACAAAAAAAGACAGTCTAAGCAAAGGCAAGGACACTTGTTAAGCAACCTGATGAGAAGTGGCCAGATTTGCCAATCTCGCTRTGTCTTGGGCATATTGCAAGTTTCTGTTTAATTACCTTTTAAAATACATTCTTGCCCTTCTTTGCAGGCAGATGTTTTCTGAGTTGCCAGCTGAGTCATAGAAAGAAACCAAAAGAGATTTGATGAAATATGAAACACGCTCATTAGCAGCAGTTTTTCTTAGTGATGACAGTAAATTCCATGGGAATGGTTTATGTCTCTTTATACCTTCCCTGAATTGYAACACAACCCCAAATCCTCCCTCAACTCCTGAGAAACCTGCTGAGACGTAAGCTCAGGAATAAAAGTTGATTGACGTGCAGACCAAAGCTTTATGAGCAGTGCGGAAATTGGAGGTTCAACCTCACCAAACTGCATGAAAATAGTACCAGTGTTCTTGTTCTCCAGGTTGGGAATATATTTTTTTACACTTGTTTCTGTGACCACAATAGTTAATCACCTGCAGAAGATGGAGAAGTAGAAACGGATGTCTCTCCAAGGGACTGGAGAATACCTATTGCCTATTTTGTAAAGTTATCATAAACACAGCTGGTGAGGCAGTAGTGATAGGCTGATAGGCAGTATTTTACTCCCAAAACCACRCAATTCTGCCAGGTATCCAGAAATTTAATGAAGCAAACAGCGGATTTGACCATAAAACTGTTCAGAAAGCTAGCAATGAGTTGCATTCTTCCTATTCCTAGCTAATGCTTTCCCAAACCTGGCTGTATGAGTGTTTCATTTAAAGATCCTTACAGTGACAAAATGTATTAGTTGGTTATTTTCTGTATTTCAGCCTTTTAGCAAGGACTGGATTTTTTAAAGGCCAGTACACAGGAGTGCAGAGACTCAGACTCAGCTGGTGAATGCAAGGTCTAAGCTCAAGAGGGAAGGATAATGTCCTTTCTTCCCTGGGCTGCCTGTTACTAAGTAATGTTTAGGTTTTTCTGGAATATCCCAGCTGTCAGGGRTGCAGCAGAGGAGGCAGGCACCAGCAGGACCCAGCAGGCTTTTGRCTGTTCTCTGCCAGCAAGTTTGACGTGGCCTGTGAGCTACTGCAGCAATTACATGGAGATAATTTTCCCTGCTAAGGGGTGCTGCTAGGCTAATCCCAGCATTGTGTCTGTAACCTGTGTCATGGCACCATGGTGAAAGACCGGACTTGCCCAACCCCTATGCCAGGGCTACAAGTATTTACTAAGCCTCTAAAAACAGCTTAAAGGGCTAGAAAATTAATTCAAGGCCCAAAGAGCCTTGAGAAAGATAAATTAATGAAAAAAAAAAAAAAGTGCTCTCTTCTCAGCTTTCATCCTCTGAGCAGTTTTCAGTGACAGCTGTGGGAGGCTGAGACRCTCAGACCTTCCAGGATTGCACTCTAAATGAATCAAGGCACTCTTGTCTTTGGTCCAGCAGATAAAGACGGAGAATCTTGTACATGCCTGGTCCCTGACCTGATCTTTCTCTCGCAGRTGGATGGTAACATCCTGGTCTCCTTGCACTCGGAGCTGTGGTGGAGGCATCCAGATGCGGCGAGTGACGTGCCAGCGCCTGACAGCGAAAGGCAGCTCTGTCCCCATGTCCAAYGAGGCTTGTGCCCAGGTGTCCAAGCGCCCTGTGGACACACAGAGCTGTAACAGGCAGCCCTGTGTTGAGTGGGTGGCCTCCTCCTGGGGCCAGGTAAGGAGCAGGGCAGCATTCCAAGGACAGGCCCATGGTGTGGGCTAGAAAAAAGAGGCAAATAATGAGTGAATTTTTAACCTGATATCTTTAGGTTATGGTTTGCAGGCTTTTGAGGAGGCCACTAATATGCTCAGCTCTTTCTTTCTGTATGTTATGCACTGCCTGCTTGGGTTTCTGTAAGTCCTTCTTTCCAGAGTCCTTGGAAATGCTGCTTGTGGACAGGACTTTAACTGCAGAGCCCTGACTCCCCCAGTGGGAAGGTCTAAGAGATAAGTGACACAMGTGGGAAGCAGCCTTCTTCAAGTCTTAATTCCTCTTACCAGCAAGTGTGCTTCAGTCTTGGCTGGCTGGAGTCAGGATTGGTGATTGTGATCAGTTCAAAACAGGAGGACTGTACAATAACTCAGTTTTATAGAGTTGCTGATGTTGCCTGAGAATACCAAAATGTGTGAGCTTTCTTGAGTTGCCTCATGAAAGGCAGAATGGAGGGCTAAAAGCATTTTCAGACCACTTCACGCTGTTTTGCAGACCTTCAAACTCTCCTTGGCAGATTGTGTTGTGTCAGGCTTTTTTACAACGTTGGTAGTAAAAAAAAAAGCCTTCAGTTACCAGAATGTGTTATTGTTCACTACTTCCAAACATCTTTATTTAACTCCTGAAAGGTGACTGAGTTATTGTATTACAAGTAAAGGTTGGAATAATCACTTTATATCAAAGAAGTAAATTTTTACTCTGAATGGAATTCCAGGAAAGGACTGGATCATCTTTGTAAAAACCAGTATGGGCTGTATTGTTCCCCATTACATCATACTCAGCTGAAATTATCTGATAGCTCAGAATTAATTTCTTAGAGCTAATCTCTGTGCATTATCATATAATATTTCTTGTACCTAGTCAAAAATCAGTTGTCCAGAAGCTTGTTCCACAGTTAGGAACACATCACTGGCTCAGTGGATCAATGCTTGGTAGGATCGYGGGGTATCAGGTCCCCGTTGCACAGGTGTGGTGATCAACTTTCCCAGTTTACAAAGAAAAGGAAAGCCTACCTACTCCACCCCCATCTCTAGAGTTAATTCCTTTCCTTCATTTAATGCTCCTGGTACCCTGATCTCCACTAACACCATGGTTTTTTCACTGATGACTGAGGCCTACTGGTGATGAGGACCGCTAGCCCCTGCAGATATCACAGAAATSCTCCATGTACTCCAGTGAATGGCATTTCCCACAAGACAGTTTGCTGGAAGCACCTAGGAGCCTGGCTTCCCTCTCCCAGTTGTCAGGGAGGGAAGAAGAAATAGCAGGAGGAAGGGAGTATTATGAGAGRAGTGCATGGTAGCGTGAAACAGGGCTCCTACTTGTGAGGGAGCAGCAGAGGGGTCGGACAGCAGCCATTCCCTACAAAAAATTCCTTCCTCACAATAACGACCCCTTATTCAACTCCCAGTTTGTTCTTGGATATAAGATGCTTTAAAAAACAATTTCCTAATAGTTGATACAATTTTGAAAGAGCACAAGTACATGSTTCTTACCCATAGCTAAATATATTTTAGTCAAAGGAGGCAATTACAATAGTTAAACTGAAGCATGGTTGTTAAGCTTGAATAAGTTAGGATAGCCTCAGTRTTGGAGTGAGCATGAAGTATCTGCTGTGTCTGTCATGCCTGCTGCTTTTGTTTATTGTCCTTCAATGCTTTTAAAGTATTAAATGGAATGGAATATGTTCTTGGTTCAATGCATTCTTAGTTTTTTGGCCATAAGTTGTGATAATACAAACTGCAGAATGCACAGTGAAAGCAATATATTGAGATTTCCTGAATGGATCATTGGTTCTTGGCTAATGGCATGAGAGCATTTAATTTCCCCTAACAGATGTGTTTAAGATTATTGCAGAGAAGAGGTAATGAATCTACAGACCAGATACAGAAATGTAGTTTAAACTCTGCTGGAGGAGAGTGAGGTAGAGCAGAAGATGACTGCACAGTCAGCCTTCACAGCCTGCAGAGGTGTAGAAAGTGGTGGAAATCTCAACAGTCTCTGAATGGCAGTGTGCATTTTATTTCACCAGCAGACTTACAAAAAGGGAACATGCCCTGCYTTTTACCTCTCCTGAGTGAATCTTCTGTGTTCACAGTGCAATGGGCCGTGCATTGGACCACGACTGGCTGTACAGCACCGACAGRTCTTTTGCCAGACCAAAGATGGAACTTCTGTGTCATCTGATCAATGCAGTGCCTTACCAAGGTAGGACAGCAATCCCTTATGTCTGAACCCACAGCCCTTCCCAGAGATATTGAATGGACTAGTGACTTAAGTGAAATTTCACAGATTTCCCTTGTGTAACAAAGAGGTCATGCTGCAACCTGTACAGTTTTGTGTAACAAATCTTTCAGGCTTAAGCCCAGAGTTCCCTATTTTCCTGTGTTCCTAGGAGCTTCAGGTTGGCTGGCCAACAACAGGAAAATTTTCTATGCATGCCAAATCCTGACTGAAAGGCTGTGCTATACCTTCTTAGGGTTCCAGTCTTCTTCTCACTTATTGAAACACAAACTCAAACTGAGAAAAAAAATCTCCACARGTTTTGCTGTCCTGCAGATAAACTTCACTGTCCGGACTGTAAAGACATTTACTTTACATGAGACAGGTGTGAAAATCATGACCAATCACAGCTGAAAATTAATGTAATTGGCTTGCAGGCTTCCCCTCATGTCTTTGCAYTATCTGTGTGACAAATAGATATGAACCAAGTGTCCCTATACATCTTCTGTGAGACTGTGTTGAAAGGAAAAGGAGGGTTTCAGAGAACTGGCTGTAAAGCCATAAAAAAGTGACAAAGTCTTGCTGGATGACATTGATCACCACTCATTTGCCCTTTCAGCAGAACTCTGGTTTGGCCCTTCATGGAGAGGACATTTCAGCCAAATCAARTAGTTCAAATGGTCATTTAGCCCAGTGTTGGTACGCTGTGTGTGCCCACTGAGGTCCCTGGGAGCAGTTCCAAAGTGCTGGCCTCTCTTGGCACCCTTACAAGATCCGACCCATACAGCACTCTGAGGGAATCACCTCTGGCTTCTGTAATGTCTGTGTCCCTCCCTGCCTCCTGCCCACAGGCCGCTGGTCACCCAGAACTGCTGGACTGATGTCTGCGGTGTGCACTGGCGGGTCAGCCTGTGGACCGTCTGCACGGCCACCTGCGGGAACTACGGCTTCCAGTCGCGGCGCGTGGACTGCGTGCACATCCGCACCAACAAACCCGTCATGGAGCACCACTGCTCCTGGAGGCCCAGGCCGGCAAACTGGCAGCGCTGCAACATCACACCCTGTGAAAACGGTACTCTGCTGCCAGGAGGGGAGGCAGAGGGGCACGGGGTGCCAAAGGAGGCAGAGCGGGATCCCTGAAACTTTGCAGCCGGGGCATCCTAGGGAATCCCCAGCTCAGACATCTGCAAAATCCAATGCCTAAAACTCAGTAGGCCAGTGGGGAATGCTGCCCTTTGTGGGGTTTTTTTGGCAATGGTGCTAGTACTCGGATTGTGTCCCCTTGCTAATGAGAAATAATTCATACSGTCTTCTGGAGCAAGTCCATAGTAGGCCACCAAGTTGGTTAGAAGGATGGGAGTGTTGAGCCTGGAGAAGGGAAGGCTTTAGGGTAACCTAATTGTGGCCTTCCTGTACCTGAAGGGAGGTCACAAGAAAGGTGGGAAGAGACTATTTACAAGGGYATGTAGTGACAGAACAAGGGACAATGGGATCAAATTGAAGCAGAGCRGGTTTAGATTAGGTATTAGGAAGAAATTCTTTACTGTGAGGATGGTGAGGCACAGATATCTGTTTCCCAAAGAAGCTGTGGATGTCCCACCCCTGGAGGTATTCAAGACCAGGTTGGATAGAACTCTAAGCAGCCTGGTCTAGTGAAAGGTATCCTTGTCCTGGAAGGAGGGTTAGAACAAGATGATCTTTAAGGTCTTTTCCAACCCAAACCATTCTGTGATTCTGTGATTAASTTTCAGTTGATCATACAGACAGACAGAAAAACATGAATCACAACCAGACTTATGGCTATAGTCCAGATCCAGTGGATTGGTGGATGATGGGAAATCCTAGAGGAAAGACTGCTTCCTTTCAGATTACAAGCCACAAATTGGACCTGCCAAGGGACTAGAAAATTATGTAGTTTTTTCTAAATGAATGAGCAAACAAGAACAGATGATGTTCCTATTTGGAAATGATGCTCTCGTCCTCTTATCTTGCAAGCCAGTTGTTTGCAGTCATTGCAGATGCAGCAGCAGAACCCCCATGTGCCTGTTTATATCCACACCAGCCCTCATGCTCCCTCTCAGCAGAGACAAAGCAGACTACATAGATCCAAACTTACGATTTTGGGGGGCCCTAAAGGAAGCTGAAGGGATGAGGAAGACCACAGATACTAAGCAAGACCTTTGATGGAATTCCAGCCTCTTTCTGCTATACAGAAATGTCCCATGTCCCAAGGCCCTGCAGGCATGCTGAGTAGCTTTCCAAATTAAAAAGCATGGAGCTGTGGGCCTCAAAAACTGTCCAAATGGCACCAGAACCTAAACCCTAGAGGAGTTCAAAAGGTGTCTTAACCTCTTCACACTGGGTAGTTTCTGATGTGTGGAAAAACACAACACCCAATCAGCTGGGGTGGCACTTCCACACATTGGCTCTTCAAAGGTGGAAAACTGGCCAAAGAGTCTCTGAGCTACTCCATTAAAACAAGTTCCCAGTTTCATTTAGTACTTCATCTTTGGTTTACCTGTTTACTCTCTAAAACACTGGTAGATGACAAACTGAAAGAGCATTGGAGCAGCCTCAGAAGCCTTCTCCTCAGGCTCTGAAAGCAAATATTGCCCACCACCAATTCTCCTTTAAGCCTGGGGACTTGCAGTACACAATCAGTCTTTGCAGCAAATCACACTCATGGTGTGACCTCCCAACACAAAGGTCCACCTCTCAGCCCCCAGGCATGTGTGTTCTCAGGTAAGAAATCCTTTGTTCATAGCTTCATCACTGTTTCTTCTTTTTGTTTCCCCTTTGGCAGTGGAGTGCAGAGACACCACAAGGTACTGTGAGAAAGTGAAGCAGCTCAAACTCTGCCAGCTCACCCAATTTAAGTCACGTTGCTGTGGGACTTGTGGAAAATCTTAAGACAGATGAAATGAAAATGGAGGAACAAGGGGATCGCAGCCTTTTCTTCTGAGGCAAAGACTTTTGCAGAAAATACAGATGAAATGGAAATATCTTTTTCATTTTATTTATTTATTTCCCTAAAAAAAAAAAACCACCTTTTACCAAATTATTGTTGTTAAGGGACTTGAGAAGTTTTTCCCTATGGATCTGGGAGACAGAATGCAGCAAAACATGGTCATGAGGGTAGACCACAAAGRGTCACAGAGACCCACGCCACCAGCATTGGGTATGAGAGGAGTGGGATTACGGGATTTCCCACAATCTGTGTACATGCCTGGGGGACACACCAAGAGACRGATGAGGAAGAGGACCAGAGTAATAATCTGGCATCATGTTACAGAATCACAGCATCATCGAGGTTGAGAGAGATCTTCAGGGTTCTCGAGTGCCCCGTAAATAACATTCCTGAGTGCCACATCCAGACTCCTCTTAAACATTTCCAGAGATGGTGACTCCACCCTGGAGTCATCTCCCATCTCCCTGGCAACTTAATCCAATGCCAAGCTACTTTTTCACTGATTTCTTTCTTCCTAATACCTGATCCGAGCCTCCCCTGGCACAACGTGAGGCCATATCTTCTCATCCTTTTGTTTGAAACATGGCAGAAGAGACTGACCCCCCCTCACTACAACCTYCTTTCAGGCAGTTRTAGGGTTCAGTGAGGTCACCCCTGAGCTTGCACTTCTCCCAGATTAACAACCCCATCTGCCCCAGCTGTTCCTTGTAGGATGTGCTTGCTAGACCTTTCACAGGTTTTGTATCCCTTCTCCAGACRCACTCCRGCACCTCAATGTCTTTGCTGTAGTGAGGGGCCCAGAACTGAGCACAGGATTGGAGGTGCTGRGTACAGAGGGACAATCCCTGCACTGCTYCTGCTGGCCAMGCTGTTGCTGMTAMARGCCAGGATGCCATTGGCCTTCTTGGCCACCTGGGCACACCCTGGCTCATGTTCAGCTGCTGTCACCAGCACCCCCAGGTCCCTTTCTTCCAAGCAGTCTCGTGTGTTTTAGGCTACCTTGAGAGCACAAGCACATGACTTTGCTTTATAAACTTACTTGTTGCGTCCAAGATTTGAATCCTTTTTTATTTCTAAACCACTCTCTCCTTCCCACAAGGGAAGGGTCATCCTTTTGATGTTTTTTTAAGGATCTGGTTTCTGGAGAAGTTGAACAATGGTTTGTAACATAAGTGKATATAAAATGCACCTGAAAATGTTTCCAGTTTGAGCTTGTGAGGGAGGACTGTGTATTGAAGGGTTGCTCTCAGCACAGARAGAGCAAAGGAGAGATGAGGTGATGGTGTTAATTATTATCCAGCAAAAGGAGAACAAGTATGATCTGCTTGACAGAGTTTAGTACAAACCTGCAAATGCTATTCTGTAGTGAGCATAGGCAGGAAAGATAGAAATTGTATGTGGTACACAGGAAACACTTTACGTACTGCATCCTGCTAACAATTACTTAGAAAAAAGAGGTACTACTTCCCAGAGTTCTGGTAATTTCAGACCTGGGGTTTTGGAAAAGAACTTGAGGAAGTGGGTTTTTCCATTTTGCTAACACGAACTTTCTCTTTCCTGGCAGCCAAGCCTTTTGGACAAGAAGTAGAAAATAGCTTTATTCTGATTTTTCATGGTTGTTGCTACTCAGTAGAAACAGAATAGCTTTAGCATCAGCCCCATAGGGCTAATGTAAATAATTTGTAACAAACTTGCTCCTYTCCAGCTGCATCCTACAACAAAACAGGTGTTATGAAGTAGATCTTTAAATCCATGCATAACACCCTGAAGGTACAGTCTAAAAAATGAGACTCAAACATCACACTCACASCATGATTTTTCATGCAGGCTGTGAGTCTTTCCTCCTGGCCAGCTGCAGTGGATATTCAGCCAGTGAAGTGCTGCATGATTTTAGTTCCTGGGCACTCTGCTCTGCTCAGAAGAAAAAAAAAAATAAAAATAAAAAAAATAAAAAATAAGGGAAATCTGCAAAGAACAGAGTTTGAGAATTGCAGAACTTCAAGGGAGAACTACCTGGATCTCAGGTTTTGGTTCAAGACCTTCTCTAAACAAAAGGCTTGGTTGTGCCTCTCCTGTAAGCCCTGTTGGGGCGAGTGCCTTGTGGTATATTAATGAAATGCTGTTTGAGTTCTGCTATGCTACAGCTTCCATGACATGTGGATTTCTCAGTGAAACTGGGGATCKGTTATTGAGGTCAGTGCCAGGTTCACGACATTAAACTGTCTCAAATTGGCTTACTTCAAAACACATCTGGCAGTGAATGCTCTTAGTAGAAATGGGTCTTCAAGAAATAAGCATCAGTGTAACTTTTTATTTAAAAAAAGAATAATGACTTTCTGTGTATGTAAATGTATATCTTTTCTGTATATTTATTAGGATTTCTTGTATAAAAAGTGCAATATTAATAATTGTACATTTTTTGTCCAGATAAAACTATTTTGTTTTTTTTTAAATCTCCCCAGAACTTTGTTCCTCTAAAATCAACAGCAACAGTGTATTTCTCTTAATTTTAATAGCACTTGCATTTGATTGGGGATCTGCTTCACTGTGCACAGAGTGCTTTATCGACTACAACATGAGGGAGGGATGATATTTTTAACTTGTGAAATGATAGTTATGCATGGAATGAAGGACAATTCCTTAATAACATAATAATAACAATGATGATGATGACGATGTGATGGATATTTTTGAAACATTAGTTAACAAAATGCAGTTTGGGGAACTATTTTATTTTGTGTGAAAGCAAARTATGTTAAAATTACCACATGTTACGTTGTATCTGTGTAACTGTGCACAGGATAAACAGAAAAGATCTGATCTGGAGGGGCCACTGTGTTGTCTGCACAGTGTGGATTTAATTTCTCATGTCTGTCTTCTGAATTGTGACTTGGCAGCATCTCATAAGATAAGAATGGCTGTTTATTTTATGAAAGGATGCTTTCCTTCTCTAAAAAGAAAACACACCAGCAAACTTGTATTTATATAACTTTTTGTACAAGTAATGCAGGTTACTTATTTAACTACTACTGTCTGATGTGTTGTTTTTTAATCTTAAAAACAAAAGCCAAAGTAGCAAAGCTGTTGGAGTTCTCTGTTCTTACTCTGTATTACACTAGCAGCACACACCCGTTACATGATGTACCTGCCTTGGGGAAAGAGGATGTCTTAACTCCTTTTTAAAAATCTCCAGCCTTTAAGATTCTGCACCCTATCTTGGAGATATGTTTTAATTCTTCATTTGCCTTGCTTTATTCTTTCTGTTGATGTCTTGTCCCTATTGCTCTCGCAGGAGTATAAAGCCATCACTGGTGGCCCAAGGACCATGGAAATCCATAAAAGTATACTCCTTTTTTTTTTTTTCTAAATAGTAATGCTTCAGGATATAACTCTCCTAAACAATCTACAGCTTGGAGAAACACCTGTTGATTTAGTCTTTCCTTACAGGTTGCTGCTGCCTTCACTAATGGAGCTGCCAGCTACCCAATGCACCTGAAACATCAGGTGTCTATGTATAAAAAATGATGGTAATGGTATGAATTACAAGAAGGAAAAAAAATAATAAAACAAAAGCATTTTTTCTTAACTGAGAAAAAATTGAGTTTTGGAAACTAAGCTGGTAGCTGCTGTTGCCCTTTTCAAACAAACAATATGTCTCTGCTAAAAGGGAGCAGCAAGTTTGCTCTGATTTATTGACAGTTTCCCTTGTATGATGTTCCTGCAGATGGTTTTTTTTTTGATAACTAAAGTGCAGGCCAATAACACCTCACACAGACATGAAGTCAGACAAGCAAGTCCAAGACCAGATTAAGACTTCCAAGCAACCGTAGAGAAGGCAATGTTAATTTCATCATTCATTTTCAGTACAAGTGTAGAAGCTGTTGTGTATGTGAAATGAACAGCAGGCTTGTTTAGATTCTCAAGAGAATAATTATTCTTTCTTGTGCTTATGGCCTTCAAAACCTTCAATGCAAGCTTCCAGTTTTGTTCTCACTACTAGTTTTCCTGACAAATGAAAAACAGTTCTGGAACAAACAGAAAAATACGGTGCTAAAATGTTTCCCAAAGAAGATCTACCCTCATCCCATGTTATGTGACAAGGTAAGCAAAACCCAACTACTACAGGCATCTGCGTCTGCATCCATAATCTCAAAAAAAATAGAAGCCATAGCCAGAATTTTCCAAAGTAACCTTTACCTTTTTTCCTGCTATCTAGTGCAGTCATATGGACTGCAGTTGGAGCCTTTTCAGTTTTTAAGTTCAGATTCTGCTTGCAAACTATCTTATCAAACAAAAGGCTAGTTATCTCCTTACTATCTGTTTGGTGCTCAAACACGATTCATAAATTAATGTGGTTATTCTAGATCAGCATAACCTGACACCCATATTTGTAGAAGAAAGTGAACCAATAGCTTACTCTTTTCCAGATTTTCAGAACCAGATATAATTCCTCAGAAGTTTTTAATGGCAGCTTCCAGCAAGTGTCTGATCATTTCAGCAGGTGGTTGAGTAAATAAGCTTCATTCATTCAGTTACCTAACTTTTTAACAAAGATGCTTTCAAAGTGTTTTGAGTCAAATTTTCTCCAGACCAGCAGTGTGTGCAGATGGGAAGCTCAGAACTTAAAATGCTAACTGTGGCTGTACATACTAGGTACAGACCACAGTTGGGGCATCATCTATTTAGTTGAATTGAATTCATTCCTTTTGTCCTCTTTCTTTAAACATATATATATATATATATGTATATATATCAATAGTGTTATCTATTAACTCTTCACTTTTGTAGAAAGTAAACCAAAGAACCTCTCAAATACTTGAGTTAACACAAAATTGAGGGAAGGGAAAATCAGGTCTCCTTTCTCTACTGATCTTATACATTTCTCAATCTGAAAGAGTATTCACCTGCATTYCTTTTCATCATCTCTCCAGTCAGTCAGAATCAAATGTAAAATCTGGCCTTGTACAAARACAAAGACATTTTAATACTTTTTTGATATAAAATTTTCACTAAGGCGCTTCAGGAATTGCAACCCAATATATTACTTATCCAGATTTATAAGGGGAAAAGACACATTTTAGCACCTGCTTTTCTGATTGGAATATTTATTTCTATTCTCACCAGCTTTTCCACTGAGGTACAATACTTGTTCTAATTCTCAGCTTCATGTGTGAAGACATGAACACAATAATATATTTTATTCTCCATCTGTCCCTCAGAAAAGCAAATACAGTGCTCTGTCTCGTCTTTTGTTCCATTGTCACTGATGAAAACTGAGACTAGAAAGTCCATGAAGGTGCAGGCTCCAGCCCTTCGTTTTTGCCAGAATKGTTCAAAACCTTGAACATCCTCTTCTGACCCATTCAAATGCACTTGGTAGTGATTGAGCTAATTTAATCATTAAATATAAACAGTATACATTATTTCTTTCGAAGAAGGTACTCCATCCTACTGTGCGCTTTCCACATTCCTTCCCAACAAGTCTTCTTGCAGTAAGAGCAGCARCTCTTGAGCAAGATAAACACTTTGTTTCTAAAGGCCAGATTTCCATGCACAGGCTTAAGGATGTGAGCTTAAGGATGATGCTGTAGTGGCTTCACACAACAAAAGCAGCCCTGGTACCACAAAATGCTCATCCTTCACCAGAGACATTATTCTGGTCTCACAGGATGTCTCCACACTGGCCCAGACACACAAATACGCACAGTATCAGACCAGGATAATTTTGGCTAAAACCCTGAGATTTTGGAAGGGCTGCAGCACAGCAGGCAGGGCTGCATCAGCTCTGCTGTACAGAGCCTGAGCAGTAGACTCCTCTACGAGCAGAGCAAGTGCCCTGCAGTCAGGGAGGAGCACAGAGGCACTTCTGCTAAAAGGTTTTGAAACTCTGCTAACTCAGCATTTTAARCCAAAACAATGAACGAAGGGTCTGTTGCTTGTTTGGGTTGCACTTCTCTATCCATCGAGCTAACACACTCTGAGCTACCTCTCAGGAGAGGGGAAAAAAAGGAAAAACAAGAATGTTGTCTAAGCCTTTAAACCCTCTGCAAATAAAGGCTTTATATTTGTGTAGATATAAATAAAAGAATGCTGTTTTATGTGGATAAAAGGGAAAGGGACACCAGAGGGTTGCACTCTGGTTACATATAAATACCCTTTTTTTAAAAAGCACTGGCAGGATGTGAACAATTCCATAGTAAGCATTATCCACACACACTTAAGATGACATGGGCGTGGGAAACCACTCAGTGGCATTGCTACCCTCTTTAGTACCATAAAGTAGTCTTCTGCTTCACAATCTTTCATGGTTTGTGTGCMAACTCCCTAGGGCCAGTGAGAAAGCACAATAATGAACCAGGATGATCACACCAGACAGGCYGTGAGCAGCTTGATCTCCAAGCAAGGAGCTCATGGGTTTCTTTACTCTTGAGGAAGCACTTAATGGTTGAACTGAGGAATAGTTTATACTAAAATAATAGTTTATTATATTAAATATAATAAATTTTATTTATTATATTTATTTAAAATATAGTTTATTACTGAGGAATAGTTTTATTAGTTTAATTTTATTTTGGGCAATATGCAGGCTTCTTCCCACCCTTTTCAACATGCTGGTTGTTTTGGTTTTTTAAACATAAATTATCGGTTTGAATAAATGGCCAATAATGTTGGTGGATGCTTGTTAAAACCCTTCACCTTCTGAAATACTCACGGAGTCAGTTTTCAAGTAATAGCATAAAACCTAGTGATTTTATTACCAAAAAAAGAAAAAATCTCACGGTTAACCCACAATGTACAAATCACAGAAAATCAAATCCAGCTGTGCAGGGAGGGTCTCACAGGCTTGCTTTTTTTTTCTTCTTCTTCTTTTTTTCTTTTTTTCTTTTTTTTTCTTTTTTCTTTTTTCTTTTTTTCTTTTTTCTCTTTTTTTCTTTTTTTTCTTTTTTCTTTTTTTTTTCTTTTTTTTTAGCAGAGAGCAGAGCAAAGCAGGGGCTGCTTGCCCAGCATAATAGTATGCTTGAGCCTGTGTCATGGCTTTGCATTTCAGAGTGCCACACGAGCCCATTCACCCATCTGGGGACAGTTCACACCAGCAGCCACAGAACTGGTGAGATGCTTGAAACAGGGAGAACAGAGATGAGCACAGCATTGCCTCTTTTAGAGCTACTGTGTTCYTTCTCTGCTGAATGCAACCAAAAACCACTGTGGGACAGGCAGAGAAAGGAAAATCAGGTTGCCCCAAACCAATATTTCCCAWATAAAAAAGAAGAGGGGCACAGGTAATCAAACTACTGCTTCSAAAGTTGGAAGGAGGCAGAGAGACACTACTACAGTAGGGAGAAGAGGGATTTTCAGTGGAATCAGCCAAAAGTAAACTCTGTTCACAAAACTCATTATGGAGTTTTCTCAACCCAGTGAACCCAGGCAGTTCTCTGCCCAAACACCTCTTTGCAACTGAGAAAACACCGATCCCTCAGGAGATCCTATCCATGCCTCAGGAAAGATCTTTGTCTTCCAAAGAAAAGGTTTGCTTTTCCACACATTAAATTCARCTGCTTTCTGCCTCCTGAATAGCATGCCAGGATCTATATTGCTTCCCTCTGTGATATGAGCACAGTCAGTCCTTGCTGAAGCATACCACTTATCTTTCAACACTTCCTTCATAGTTCTGAAACATTTGAGGTGCTGACACTTCACTCTCCTTAGTAATCTACAGTGTTGGGTGAAGCCTTTTTTAGAGTTTGTGGTGGTAAATTTCTCACAAATTTGCTGCCAGTTCATATTTCTAGATAAGCACATAATTTGCTGATTTTTTTGAYGTCTCACCTATTGCCAACTGCAAATGTTCTCTAGATGAAATGCTTCCTGCAGATGTAAGGCACTGAGGCTGGCAGTCCTTGCAGACACAGGAGGTTGAAAGGCTGATAAAATAAAAGTCAAAACTGGGTTGATTAATTATCTCCCCCAGTGTTACAGGTAACTTTCTTCTGRGGTGTTTTTTTGTTTCCCACTGAGAACAGTGGAATTAAGTAATTTTACTCAGCATTTTTCCAGTGAGGAACTGCAGTGCTGCCTTCCTCCTGGCTAAGAAAACAATCATAATTTTCTATTAAGCTTCTACCCTTCTAAAATTTAGTTTCAACATTTCTCCTTAATTCAGCTTTTGTGCTTAAGGCTTCCCAAATACATTCTGCTTTGTCTGGAGATCAGTAGTATTAATGAGTGCACTGCTTCTGTGTTTTCAGGGATGCAGGTAGAAGCTATTCCCCCAAGCAGCCTCTGCAGAGTACGGTCAGGAAGCTGCTCCTGTGCCCAGCTGACATTTATTGGCAATGAGCTCAGTAACCTGTACCAGTGCAGTAACCAGCTTTGACAGTGAYATTTTTCATCCATTACTGCTTAGCACAATCCTCCTTATTCTTTTTTGYGTACTTCATGGTACAAGTACCCAGGATGCCTTTCTCAACCCTGTCAAGGACAAAGTCCCTTTGTTCCATCCTTTCTTTTTTGTTTTTGAAACACTTGTTTGTAGTAKATTTTGTACATCAACCAGTGTTTAGGTATTGATGTATTATCGATTCTTCAGAACTAGATTGTTGGGTACAGCTATCTTCCTTCTTTACACCCATTTTTCTCTGAGTGAGAAGTGTTGTCTTGTGCTT
>NW_026623430.1:954906-1056701 GCF_030028575.1 Malurus melanocephalus
CACTTCCACACTTCCTTCCGCATTTCCTTCCCTTCCTCCCCTTGAAGCCAGGAGTTCCTCTGTATGATTTGCCTGGTTTTTGCCCCATCATTCCCTGAAACTGGCAGAACAGAGGAGAACACAACTTGTRCTCCAGATCCMTTGACCAATTGTCCCAAGGSYYTGAGGCTGCTCTTGATCATCCACAGCCATGTTATTGGGATGTCCGTGGTATCCACCTGGAAAACCATCAGCAGGGATAGTCAGTTGGCCAAACCAGCATAGAAAATTCCTTGTGATGTATCTTACTTCAGCCCCAGGAAGGGAGCACACTTCCCTGTGTGTTGGGTTCAGCTGACATCCCTTGGCTCCTCAAGGCTGATCCCAACACTGGAAGGTGGGCCAAAGGCAGGTAGTCTTTTTATCTCCCTGSTCTCCCACAAAACAGGCAAGATCTCTATGAGCATCTGGGAGTTTATGACCAATGCTGGCTTATCCATCTCTAGCATCTGGTGCTGCCATGAATAAAGGTACAGTTTCATTTTCCTCCAGTTTGTAACTTTAAAAGCAATTACACAAACCTATGGTGCAATTCAGTGACATATTAAGCTCTTCCTCAGAAACTTGTACTTCTTTGCTTCTGAGATTGTGAGCATTCTAAGAAAAAATTAAATTTAATTGGCACAAAYATCAGGTAAAAATAATTTCTACTCATCTTTATCCATGAATTCATCCCGTGTACTCCAGAGGAGCCAAACTTTATTTTCTGCGTTAAACACCTCAATTCTATCCCAAATTATAATTATAGAATTATATATATATATATATATATATATAATACAATTATGTGTTTCGCTGATTTTCTAACAACGCTGCCTAATTCAAACATAATTAAACATTAGACTGGAAAGATGTTGATTTGCTGTAAATGTGCTACTGAGCAAAGGGAGGACTGCCAAGTCAAATCTGGGCTACCTGAGCCATGTGATTCTTCACTGACCATCTGCACCTATGTTGATAACTGTGCATCTGCATTGTGCATTCRTTCATGGAAATTAAAKAAATGGGTTTTARACTCATTAAAACCCATATTTGCACCTAGCCRTTGGCCCATCAAACAGTTAGCATTGATGGTGTTACCAAAAAAAGAGGGACAAAGGGAAAACATGCAGCTGCAGGAGAATGTGAAAACTGCAGCAGCCCAAGTTTTAATCAATCTTAATTTCTGTGGAACCACATCTTTAGACGTGCAAGGGAACTCACTTTGTTCTATAGTGCTATCATATGTGGGTTTCAATAGGCTTTTAACACATAGAGGTACCAGTCAGGAAAAGGAAACCCAGGCCTGTGTCTCATGCTTTGGAAGTGCTGGATTTAAACCAGTTGTGTCTGCTTGATGTGGTTAAACCAGTTTTGTCTGCTTGTGTCATACTGYGTTGCTATAGAGATGGGTAAGATTAACATCCACCCACCAAAAAAGATCCACACAAACCTGTGATAAAGATAAATTTACACACTGGACTTCCCTTGCTCGGCATTCCCTGCCAGTCTCATATCAAAGARTTGAAAGAGCAGAGATCTTTCATGCATAAAAGAACAATATTTTCTGCCATCACAAGCCTCAGCTGTTTCTGTCATATAATCTCTGTTTCAGAATTGGCAGAATTACAGGGTGATACATGAAATCAGAAGAACAGCTGAATAAAAAGAGATGGGGAAGAAAAAGTATTTTCCTGTACAAGTCCCATACTAAAGAAATGAAGGYTCAAGAAGGCTGGCTGGTAAGATAACAGGAGCTGTAAAAAAATGCCAGACATACTCTAGGTCAATTCCTCACCACAGGKGAGTGAATATTTTACAGACTGCCGAATTTCTGAAGGCTGCATGAAATGACTGCATCATTTGGCCCTTTTATACAATATAATCTCTAGAGAATTGCTTAGTTTTCCTGCTGTAAGCGCATAATTTTTCATTGAACTAGAACATATGTTTAGGAAAGGCCTCTARGACTGATTCAAGGACTTCAAGTGAAGCAGAACCGCTGTGCTTCCAGAGTACTGTTCCAGTGGCTTCCCACCCTCAGGGTTAAGTATCCATGTTTTCAGATGGAATGTGTTTGGCTTTAACTTGCAAGCACTTAGGAAAAAATTCTATCCCAACAGGTTTCAAAGCTCTTCCAAAGTTTTATAATACATCTATACAGAAAATTGTCTTCCACTTCCTCTTTAAATACTGCTTTGATGGTCAGCACAATCCTTTCACAGAATCATAAAATCATGTATAATAGAATATCCTGGGTTGGAAGGGACCCACAAGAATCATCAAGCATGCCACAGCTTTAGCTAGCAATTGAACTAAATACTCAGGAAACAGTCAGAGCTGCCAGGAGTGAGGGAGAGGAGGATTTAGGAAACTAGAATGCGCTTAAGAAGTCAGAAAGTTTCACAGTGTTAATGGAACATTCCCAGGTCTACRGAAAGCACTTTGGACTAGGAAATGAACGATTCTGGTCAGAAGGTTAATGGTGGCCTTGTTCTAAAACAATACTCTCTAGCTGCTGGCTGAACTCTAGCAAGATGTGGCAGTTGCAACTCTTTGATGTTTCTAGTACMCATCTGGACCCCTGAAGTGAAGAGCTTCTACTGAAAAACTTCTCTTGCAAGGTGTCAGCCTAGGGTGGTTTTTGGCACCTCCCATCTGATAACCCAGTACTGGGCAGCACAATGACACAATTCGTGAAGGTACAAAATTCAGTAATATTTATGCAGTAATTGTACCTTTTGTACAATACTGAAATAGTGAAAAAGACTGGATCTCAGACTTTTTTATCCAGCAGTGACTTTAAATGTGGCTTCACAGCATGTGATTCACTTGTTCTACCTCTGTTTTTATGGACACAGCCGAACTTCCCTTATACCAATAATAATGTTTATGACTAAGATATCKCTCAGTCTCTCAGGGGGAGGGAGGACATCTCTCTCAAGAGTAAGAGTTAGGTGGGAAAACCTGGAAAAAGAAAACAAAAGAGAAACAAAGATCAATATGTCTTTTCCTTGGAATTTATGTTTTCCTTTTGTACAAAAGATCAGAAAAAGTCCGTGCCAGGCAATTAAGTTTATTTTAAGCATTCTTCAAACTGGTTTTAAAAAAGGTTACAAACAAAATCAAGCTGTCAGCATCAGTTTCCTCAAACTTGGGTGGGGGTTTGTAAGAGGTCCATCTAACAATGTGCTTTGGTGTGTGGCTGGYAGTGTAGGTTGTTTAGTGTCTAGCAAAGTGTGATGCTTTGGGCCTGACCAGACAGTTTTATAGGTTTTCATAACTGTGAGCGAATGAGGCACATGATGGGTCTGAAATGTAGTCAAGAAATCTATTGGTTTTGCTGGGAAAGTCTGGAGCATGAGTGATAAGTTTTAGTCTATTGCATAGCCAAGGCTGATAGTATTCCTTCACTATAGAAGAGCTATTAAATGGCTCAGTAATTTTATTAAGCTGGGCCAAAGATGTGTCAATGCCATTTGGATATTTCCAATGTGTCCAAGTAGAGGAGTGAAGGTCCCTTTTATCCAGAGGAGAAAATACACATCAGGTTTTCTGATGAATACAGGAGGCTGCAGTCAAGCTTTGWATTATTCCTGAAATTCAGTTTTAATGGAGAAAAGAAGAACAGGAATCTGCTTTGTCTGGTATGGTTTTGCAAGCTTGATTGGCTGACCAGGCCACCCTGGTAAGAAAATTTGTGTATATTGAGACCATCAAATGAGACATAACTGACCTTGTATTTCTAATTTTATGAGTTTCACCAGAGGAGGTGGCACATGATTCACTCTGTAATTATTATCTACTCAAAGAGAGCCTTTTCTGTACCAGATTCAGCAGCTTGCAGCTTTGAGTGGCAATCAGTCCCCTGTAGAAACACTCTTTCTGGTTCTGTGGTCAAATTTTATTTCTGACAGGCGAAAGCTATTATTTGGTCTGATCTGCTCTGTCTTTGGTTCCTTCTGTAACACAGTTATCTGAAACAAAAGAGGAATCATACTGAAGTGCTGGGCTGAAATTCTTTGATGACTTTAGGCAGATACTGTATTTTCATTATTACACATTCTACTTCAATATATATTTGTTGGTGTTACATTGTTTGAGAAATCCTAATCAAAGAGCAGCTGTGGAATACATTACACATTAGTTAAGCCCTGGAAGTGTTCTGCATCAGCACAGAAAATTGAATCAAATAGTTCTGTACCCAGTCATGCCTACAGAGATGGTGGGACTCTGCTGTCAGTCCAAGCAGAAACTGAGATGGAACTTCTAATTCTGACTCCAGTCCTTCCYTATTAGAAAAGGAATGTGCTGGAAGTTGCAGACCAAGCCCACAGTGATGTGAAGCATTGACTCATATTGCAGAAACAGCCCATGTTCCAGAAATCTTGCTATCCAAATTTATAACTAAGAAAACATTTTAGGTGGTATTTTAGAGACATTCTTATCTTCCTTCCTTGACCAGAATATCAGGGAAATAAACGARGCTCTGTAATTTGAAAATACTTACGCTGTCACATGGGGAATTGGTCACAAAACTGCCTAACCCTCTGACCAGTGCTGCAGCCACAAGACCATAGTTTTTTCCCTTTACTAGAATTCTTGTGCAACTTCCCCTAGAGACCATTATGGTTACTGGTAGGAAGTTGAAATTAAATAGTCTTGGAGCCAACCCAAGGGGTGTTTTTTGTTTTCTCTTTTTAATTTTGCCTCTCAAACCACACTAAGAGTCATGAGGCAAACAAGCTTCCAGCTGACTTTGCACAGGAAGGAAGTCTAGATGTCAAAGTACCATACAATAAATTATGCAATTAGGGTATTTGTATTAGGATATTTGAATTCTTCAATCCAATCAGAGTTTGGCACTCCTATTTCCCTTGCAGAGTAGCAGATGTCCAGGCACCACTGCACTGATGAGATTCTGACCTTGTGCCCATGCCAAAGGTACCACAATTTCCTGGAGAAACTGTCCAAAAGGGTGAACCATGAGCATATACTGATGTGTTTTT
Source organism: Malurus melanocephalus (assembly GCF_030028575.1). Lineage (NCBI taxonomy): Eukaryota > Metazoa > Chordata > Aves > Passeriformes > Maluridae > Malurus > Malurus melanocephalus. Next base: position 959,934 of record NW_026623430.1, read on the forward strand.
ACAAGAAATGCATTAATAAAGTGTTAAAAAGTGAGAAGCTAATGAGATTTAGACCACCTCTAAGCAAAGGCTTGTTCAGAGAGCTCACATTTCAGATGCCAACTTAGAGTTACCAAAAAACTTTCCAGGTTCTCCCATCATCTTTGCTGGAGAACAGTCTGTGCATTTTGGATGTAACCACAGCTCTTGCAAAATATTCAAAATATGACAAGCAAGTCCATCTGTCTTCAATTTTTAAAATTTATAAGCTCTACACGTTTGGAGACCTCATAGGCATTACGAATTTATTTTACTTAGTCTAAGCCAGCAGTGCTACTATTCCTTCAAAATATGTTACAGTTTTRTTGTAACTCTAATTCTTAACCACAGATATTAATAGTTTCCCATGTAGCACAATCTTGAAAGCATTAGGGGGTACAGGAGGGAATGCAGGATATGAACCATATGTTGCTGGAGGGTTAGGCACATCTCCCTATAACCAAGCAAGACTATATTTAAATTAGATTACATATCAGGAGATAGAAACAGCTATGTGTGTAGCCTAGAGGAGACAAGAATTTTGAAACCCTAAGTTGCGAAGTCATCTGACGTGAGCTGTGATGAGCAAAAGGATCAACTTAAGCCTACASTGTCATTTGAGTTAGGGTGTGTTTAGTGGGAAAGAACATCACGATACAGTAGAAAAGGTCCCTTAATACTAATGTAGCACTATTTATGCGCTGCTCTAATATTTCATGATAATTAATTGAATACAATATTTCAAAGTTTCACACCTGAGTAGGTGTGCTGSTTTTGGCTGGGGTAGAGTCAACCTTCTTCCCAGTGGCTCTTAYGGGGTTTTTCTTTTGGACTTTGCTGCACACAAAGTTGATAATATRTTACAATACTACAGAGATATTTTTGTTATTGTTGAGCAGGGCTCACACAGAACCAARGCCTTTTCTGCTTTTCATGATGCCACACTGGGGAGGGGGTTGGGGGTGYCTGGRAGGTTGGGAGGACACACAGCCAGGACAGGTGACACAAMCTGACCAAAGGGACATTCTATGTGGTGTCATGCTCAGGATATAAAGTGGGGGCAAAGGAGGAAATGGACAGGCATTTGGAGCGATGCAGTTTTGTCTTCCCAAGTCGCTATTGCCTGTGGCAGRGCCCTGCTCTCCTGGAAATGGCTGAACACCTGCCTGCCCATGGGCAGCAGTGAATTCATTCTTGTTTTGCTTTGCTTGTGTGCATGACTTTTCCTTTCCCTATTAAACTGCCTTTATCTCAACCCATGAGTTTTCTTCCTTTTACCCTTCTGTTTCTGATCCTGCTGGTGGARGAGTGAGAGAGTGACTGCGTGGGGCTTGGCTGCTGGCCGGGGTTACACCACTACAGTAGGGATCCGTAAAAMCTAGCAATGCTTAGAGAATAGAGCAATGAAAATGTGTATTTTTTGTTGAATCTGGGCCTTTAAGAGAATTCATTCAGTATGCAACTTGATCTTTAAGGGGGCTTGGGCAAAGATTTCCATTTGCAGTGTTTGGAAAAATATTGTAAATTATAACCAAATGTGTCTGTGATACCTTTTATTAGAGCTCTGTAATTACACTTAAGGTGCTGACCTAAACACTGAAAAACAAAGTTATACATATGTTTCAGATACGGAGAAGTTAAGGACATCTAAACACAGAAGGAAAGTTCCTCCTCTTGCGCAAAGCAGTCTTTTTCTATTGGTTTCACTGAAGCTATTCCAATGAATACCATCTGGTGACATTGCCTATGCAAAACAAAGTGTTCAAAATTGTGTAGATGTGGGTATTTTGCACCKGTGGGTCACAGTCTTCACAACTCAAATCACTCTGAATGGACAGCATTTCCTGTGAGCGTGATGTAAAAATTGCGCTTTATGCTGTTGCAAACGTGCAGCAGTTAGACTAAAGTGTAACTTCCAATCATTTCAGCAAGGTGATTTTAATGATGCATTTATATGCCTTCTATTTCTCATCTTCTTTTGTCATTTTGACTTCTAAGAAAAAAATTGTCTGTGTACCTWGGGACAAATCTGCAATAATAAGCACCAGTCATAAGCTGCTATATTTGCACAGCACAATAAAATAAAGAAATACACAAAAGCTAACTATCTGCCTACCCATGTCAGCTAGCTGGAAGATGAGCAAAAGGGAGGTTAAGTCCTCTTCCTACTTATGATWTATTACCAAAACTACAGAGTTGTTTTAACTGTGTAACTGGATGTTTTCTCCCAGTGCACATGGAAGAGAATTTGTGCTGCATAAGAGGAAGGAAAAAAATTCCCACAAAGACAAGCCACAAAGTTACTGCTACTGAGGAACAGGGACATCGTTAGGTGCACAGTTCACCTGTTTTGTCAGCAGAGAGMTGGTATGCATTGTGTGTCCTTATTTCCCATAAGCTTCTCTTGTACTTTCATGGAATAACTCTGCAGCAAACACAGAAAGGGTCTCATACTTTGTGAACTGCTCAGACCTAGCAAATTCTATATATTTTAGATGTGTCTGATCTGCTGAATGTGTGGGTCAGCTATGCAGTATGCCAGGAGTAGGTTCAGTACATCCTAAAGATGATGCTGTTGGGTTAGAGTACAGGAATTTCCATAGCCCTRCTTCTACCTAGGATGCCTGTAGGCCTGTTAGATATGCAAAGATTAATTCAGAGAGACCCAATGCTACCATTGCTGCAGGGCTGTATTATCAACCATTTCTCTCTGTAWGGTTCCTGCACAGCTTATTTGCGTACAAATGCAATAGGAATAAAAAATGCATGCTGTTTTGATCTGTCTTCTCAAAAAAATGAAATTACCTGAACAAAGATGCAAGGACAGCTTACCTTTGTAAGTGGTTCTTACATCCATTTTGATACTGGGGAAATGTCTCCTCATCCTCAGGAGAGGCAAGGAGATACTCAAGACACAGTGTAGGAGTTATAGATATAAGTGGAGGTCAAATCTGTACTCTCATGTCTCTTGACATATTTTTCAGATATGTTTTTTATGGCAACACTTCAAGAGCTATGTAATCTCTCCTGTGAAGAATAATTTCATTATTTCTTTTGGGTTATGGGAAAAAAATGTTCTTTCTTCTGGATGCACAAAGAAATAAATACTGCCCCTTATCTCCACAACCTAAGAAAGTTTGGATATGATGCAAGCAGTTGGTGAAACACACAAGCCTTTCGCATTTGAAAACATGGACTGTGCAAAAGGAGTGGAGGCCGTTCTTGATAGCCCCTGCCAGGCCAGGTTCTCCCTTTTTTTCTCCCAGCAAAGGAAATGACTTACATGGAGTTATCTCTGTTCTGTAGTGGAGATACACCAGGAGACATAGCTCGTTTTGAAGGGCAATAATTACATCAGATTATCTAGTGTGTGTGGGAAACATAAGAGAGCCAAAAACAGCCTTCCCAGACAACAGCTGGACACCAGTTCAGCTCAGGATGGGGAGATAACATCAAAACAGTTTTGCAGCAAAACACGAGAGTTGAGAAAAAAAACACCAGTACAGTCAGTCAGCCAGATTTTTCTTAGGTATTGTTTTAAAAGAGCTATTTTAACACAGTAATGTATAGGTAGTGTTATTTAACTCTAGGACAATATTGCAGAACTGGGGTCGTGTTACTGAGCTCTAGGACAACATTGCAAAACTTCAACAAGATGGAGAAGAAAACAACATTACCATCCAAAATTCAACAACTTGTACGCATGTCACTGCCCAAATGMTTTGGTATGGGGCAGAGTTTTCTGCCTGGCACCAGCAGATTCAGTCTCTTACAACAGAAGTACCTCTCCCCTGGTGTACAGATCTGTTTAGACCATTGGCAATCAGCCAGGAGAAACACTCAGTGCAGGAGCTATTCCAGTATTAATATTGYCCTTTGCTTCTGGAGTCATGCTGAATGGGCAAGAGCCTGAGCCTCCAAATGCACTGTMTTAGTTATACATTTTAGCAAAAGAAATAAGGTCCTCCAAAGGCCATGTAGAGCAGAAGAAAAGAGAATTCACATTGCAAAGTTTTAGGTATATAGTGGTAAAAATAGAAATGCAGAAGTTAAAAAAGAGTGAAGAACATCAAGGGGTGCTTATGATGTCACACATTTTGCAGACCCTTAGCATGATTTTGTCAGCAATGTTTTTTTAATAGGGGTCAAGAAAAGACAAATGGAACAAAACAGACATTCAACATCCTCAGCAGCAGGGAGAATCCAGTAACAGAAGGGGTGTTTTCCAAGCCAAACACTGCACAATTCCATGTTTGAAACAGTCAATGTGTACCAGAATCAAGTAACAGATCACAGGTAGGCAATGTTTTACCAGCATGATCAAGTGTCTTCTGGCAGTGGGAGTATCTTTTCCACTCTATTACAGTACAAGAGATTACACAGCAGAGATTACACACGAGAGATTGATCTGCTGATAAACCAGTGGCAACCTGCATCCAAGACACCATCAAAAATGGTGCTACCTGCCTGCAACTAACAGATTTTAACCAGGGGTCTTGAGGCTGCAATACTCAGCAAAATGTTACTTAGGAAAATGTTACTAGAGAAGGCTGGTGATGGATCAGCGTTTCCTGGCTTCACAGTCTCGCATTTATTCTCACACAATCCATTAATTAATTCTCTCTATGTTTAGGCACACAGAACCAGAGATTTTAGCAGCCCTCTGTCAGGTCGCCTCTGACAGCAYTTCTCCAATAGGCCTTGGTACTTTAATGCTGGGTGTGTGTCCTTATCAGTGTTGCCCAGAGGACACTTAGACTTYCAATCCAGTGGCTAACAGTTCATGSTCTGTCTTTTTTCTTWYTAYAATGGTAGGCAAGTTGTACATATTTGGTAGTGTACAAGCCCTGAAGAAGCAAATATGAATATTTTCTGCACTTTCTTACAAGTGTGGATTCTTTTTCAGAAGTTGTAAAAAGATTCAGGGTTACAGTTAATGAGGAAATCACTAGCCTTGTCTGAGCAAGAATAGATCTGCTGATTGAAGAAGAAATTTCTAAGGGATCCCTGACAGACCCTGCTTGATAACTGTCCCTCCTTGACTACCCTAAAAATACACCAGTGAGCCCACAGTTTAGTTCTGGGTAGACACAAAAATGTCCAGGTGCTTTGGCTCATGCTGGAAGTGGAAGGCATCAGTAGAAGAGCAGGCTGCTCTTTGAAACACTGTGATACTTTTGCTTCCTTCTGAAAAGCTTCCACGTAAACAGAAACATCCGAAATGTGAGTAAACGGGCATTTCACACTTCACCAGCCACATTTGTGATTTAAATCAACAATAAAAAGGTAGAGGTAGGGGAAGGAGCTGGTAGAGTTCCACATGAGAATGGGTAYTGAGAGAGCTGGAAGAAGTCCTCACAGAGCCACTCTCCATCATTTACCAGCAGTCTTGGCTAACCAAGGAGCTCCCAAAAGACTAGAGGTTAGCAAATGTGACCTCTATCTACAAGGAAGCCTGGAAGGAGGATCTGGGGAACTACAGGCCTGTTAGCCCGACCTCGGTGTCAGGGAAGGTCGTGAAGCAGATCATCTGGAGCATCATCATAAGGCAAGTGTGAGACACCAGGSGATAAAGCCCAGTCATCAAGGGCTTGTGAAGACCAGGTCCCAAGTCCTGCTTGGTCAACCTGATCTCTTTCTAYGACAAGGTGACCTGGTCAGTGATGAGGGAAAGGCTGTGGAGGTGGATGTGTCTCTCTGGACTTTAATAAAGCCTTTGATGCCATCACCCAAAGCCTTTTCCTGGAGAAACTAGATGCTCCTGGCTTGGACAGGTGCACTCTTCCTGGGTAAAGAACTGCCTGGATGTCTGGGTGCCAAGGCTGCTGGTGAATGGAGCTAGATCCAGCTGGGGGCCAGGCACCAATGGTGTTCCCCAGGGCTCRGTAATGGGGAGTCTTTATCAATGTTCTGAGTCCTTATCAATGACCTGGATGAGCCGATGGAGTGCACCCTTATGCAGTTTACTGGTGACACCAAGCTGGGCGGGAGTCTTGATCTGCTGGAGTGTTGGAAGGTTCTTCAGAAGGATCTGGACAGGCTGGATTGATGGGCCGAGGACAATGGCATGAGGTTCAACAAGGCCAAGTGCCAGGTCCTGCCCTGAGAGAGACTGAAAACCTGAAAGAGTCACTGTAAACCTGAAAGAGCTAATGTATCAAACATTTGGCAGAAGAGAGGAGGAATGTTACCCTGCAAACTAGGTAAGATGTGGTAAAAATAGAGGGTMTTGCATAGACAGCTTAGTGTTTTTCTGGGACCAATGAATCTTGGGTAAGCATTTTTAAAAACAAGTTTGATACATCATTGCAATTGTGTCTGATGGGAAGGGGATTTGAAACTCTAAGRCCCTCCAACACCTTTGTGACAAGTTCTAGAATAACAAAACACACGTATTAGAACTAGTGTATAAATAGTGCAACAGAGATGGGCAAGGCTATGCACCCATCAYCCACGCACTGCCATCCAGAGGAAACAGGCCAGAGGCACTACTGGAGCCCTGGCTGGTGACACAGATCTGTTTTCTCTGCCTCTGTTTTCCTAYCTCTCCTCCTTCCTTTCTTCCTCTGCTTCAAACTTTGAGTCACCGCTGCTGCGGGATGYTCAAATATCACTATTGTCACGCACTCTTCAGGGAAGTTTAAACTGTGGCTGTCCAGAAACATTTAAATCATTGCTGCCTCAGACCTTCCAGCCTATCATAAGGTGTAAATCGTTCCTACCACAAATAAAACTTTTAAATTAATCATTTGTCGTTGTTTTGCCGTAGTTGAGCCCGTGGGTATCCCAAACACCATCTCCCTGAGGGCAGGCGGTCCAGGATTGCCCTCTACAGACCCGCTGAGTTACAAAACCCCGGGCAGCGCTGCGGAGAGGGGCCCGAGGGAAAGGACCTGAGGACGGGAGTCCACATGGGCTGGACATGAGCCAGCTGTGCCCAGGTGGCCAGTGGCATCCTGGCCTGGATCAGCAATAGTGTGGTCAGCAGGGGCAGGGCAGGGATCACCCCCTGTACTCACCCCCGGTGAGGCCATGCTTTGAATATTTTGAATACTGTATTCAATTTTGTGCCCCTCACTCACTACAGGAAAGACACGGAATTGCTGGAGGGTGTCCAGAGAGGGACAATGGAGCTGATGAATGGACTGGAGCACAAGCCCTGTGAGGAGGGCCTGAGGGAGCTGGGGGTGTTTAGCCAGGAGAAAAGCAGCCTCAGGGCTGTCCTTGTCACTGTCCACAGCTGCCTTGATCAGATGACAGAAAATGGCCTCAAGTTGCACYAGTGAAGGTTTAGAATGGATATTAAGAAAAATCTCTTTATGGAAAGGGTTGTCGAAGATTGGAACAGGCTGCCCAGGGACATGGTTGGGTCCTTGCTCCTGGAGTTATTTAAACCATGTTAAAAGCCATGTAGATGTGGCACTTAAGAGCACGGTGGACTTGCTAGGTTAATGTCTGAACCCCATGATTCTAGGGTTCTTCCAACCAAAATGATTCTCCGAGGATAAATGGGTGGTGTTGGCTGTTGAGACTTTAACAGCCATTGGCATCTCTTAGGTCTGTCCTTCAATTCAGCAAAGGCAAGAGGGATATTACTCAAGACTGTGCCTGKGATGACAAAGGAAGTGAGCATCAAGATCAGACAATAGCCACCACCTGAGGAAAGGAAAGCTCTCAGATCCATTTTAAAGGATCAGATTCCTGCTTTTCATAAGTTCCTTCTGTGGACGGGTACTTGGAACATCACCGTCCCAGGAGTGGGGTAGAGCCTCAGAAGTAAATTACGTCAGGAAAATGGGCATAGTGTAAGTATGAGGACTTCTTCCAAACATCAAGACTGATGGGACAACATAGCTGAGAAAAATAAACAGCCCAGCCATTCCTAGTGACTGCCTTGAGAAAAATATCCACACCTCCCTTCCAGTCATCAAGATGTCCCATAATCAGACATTCCTGGAAACCAGGCATTAATGTGTGTAAATACCACACAAAACAGAGAACAAAAGGAAAATACTCCTCCAATAGCCTCAATACTTTCCTGGACAATGAATCTGCTCACTCTTGTTCGTCCATGCGACTTTTTTGGAACCGATTTTGTGATAAAAACCTTCCTGCACACCCCTGACACTTTCTGGCCACACTTGTGGTCTTCCAGCATTCTTTGCAATTATTCCTCATTCTCCAGTGGAAAATGATCTTCCTATTCTTTCTGCTCCAAATCTGCTGGCTTCACATCGCTTTAGTCCTCCACTCTCCTAAGGTCCATGATGCAGCAGGCCAGTCTKCAGCTTGGCTCTGGAGTGTGTTGACAAGGCCCTTATGTCAGCATTTTGTGGTAAAACTGCACTCAGACCTGAGTAGGGAGAACAGCTACACTGCCTGCTTCAGCATGGACCTGCAGATGGTGCAGCCAGGGGCCAGCAGCAGCATATTGCAAATGAGAAATGGCTGATGAGGAGCAAATTAATGGCACTTCACTAATATCTGTTAGCACCCCAGCTGCATGCATAGGGTTCGGAGGGATTTGGTGTGACACCAGGTTTCTTTGCCAAGTGGTCCAAAACAGAGGTTTTGTGCAGCTYTCTGCAGTACCAGACAGGCTTTTCTCTGCTGACACGTTATCCTGCACCAGCCCAGTGCTTGGCAGTGGGGAAGGTGAGGGGTCCTGTGGGTCAGCAGGACAAGGGTATGCAGTGCAGGTACCTCTCTGAATACCCCACAGGAGCAGGCAGGGAACAGCTGGCAGAACCTACAGTTTTCCCCTGGTAGACATTCCTGGCATCATGAATGCTGGGGAACTCCTCAGCAGCCCAGGATGAGAAAAAGGCCAGGACTGCCTGTAGGCAGCAGCAGCCTCTGGCTGCCATGCTTTTTACCCAGTGATGAAGTTCTCAGCATGATCTGACAACACAAGTGGCTTTACACTTCAAATATTCCCCCCTTCCTCTTGTACATTATTCTGCTTTCTTTGATGAATTTCAGAGTGAATTTTGCCCTAAATTATGATATATGCCCACAGATTTTTCAGTAATACTCACTGTATTATGGACAATCACTGATTRTCATTAGTGATAATTCACCACCAACATGTGATAGTATAAAAGCTTTATTTCTACACCCACAGAGGCATTCCTGAAAATATTTTTTTTACTGGACAAAAATGTRAAAAACAGAGCAAGAATCTAAACAGCAAGGAGTGGAACAGTGCTTCACTTATAGGTTTGCTACACATTACTACTCCTTCTGGCATGATAAATATTTATAAAATAAATACATGATTCTTCAGGACTAAAGTCAYTGTTTTGTGACTGCAGCAAGACAGTACATTGATGTCAGTGCTAAACAGTTAAAATTATTGTATAAACACTTCGATATTGCAGCTGTCATATTGTTCCCTATTTTGTAAAAACTGATAATACATAAATTTTGAGATCTGCTATATTTGTCTGCTTAGATGTGGGGTTGGGCTTTTTTTTGTTAATTCTTCTGATTTTCACTTTCCTCTGATTTTCTAAATTACAGTTTCCTTGACTGAGGTCTATCAAATTAGCCTGGCCAATACTACTGATAAAATAAAACAAGTAAGTACRTAAGGATAGCTTCTTTTTTTTCACATTCATTTACAAGGATTATGGAAAAATCACAGACCCTTYGAGGGTAAAAAAGAATACAGGTCTTCTGCTTTCATTTATCAGTATAGAAGCTGAGATGAAATACATCAATAATTTATCTGTTTACATTAAAACTTGTTTAAATCAAGGAGGACACCCTGGAGTCACAACTCAGGACCAGAATTCAGGATGTTTGMTAAGTGGCTTACTACTGATTATTACTGTCCACAGAGGTCGTGGGTGCCATAGTATTACTGCTTGAGAGATAAAAACTGCAGCCCAAGATGTCCAAATTGTCATTCAGGTGAATGTAGCTCTCCCTTGTTAAAAACACTGGTTCTCAGACCAGCCCTCACAGGGAAAAACAACATCTCCATTACCACAAAATTCASTTCTGGTACCATCTCTAATTTCAGTTGATGCCTTATCAATCAGGCTGATCTGAAAGAGAGGCCAGACAAACTTAAGAGAATGAGAATACACAACTTTAATACAGGCCTAACAGGCCTACTGGTACATTATGCAGACAAAAGCCTCCTCCTGAGGCTACACCCAAAATGGACACGGGGTCACGAGATCTTCACCTTTTATAAGTTCTGCCTTATTAACATATTGGGTCTTAATTCTCCAATGATCTTTACAGGTGATGATGTCAACCACCCCAAACTTGCTCCCCCCCAACTCGCTGTTGTTTACATATTTTGGGGCTCTCAGGCAGCGAGGTGTCCTTGGATTCAGGCTCAGAGAGGGATTGTTTTGTCTAAAGATGAGAGAGCAGTAGTTTTAGTGCTGTACTAGGGAAGTACAAGAATACAGATGCATGAAAATAGAGAAACTAAAAATCCTAAGGCATCACAGTGAATGGTCAGATTGAAACARCAGTATAGAAATTTCTTGTTTAGATGGCATGATGCTGTTGTGCAAAACAAGACAGGGATGAAGAAGATGATGAAGACACCTGATGAAGAWCTGGGGCAGGCTCTAACAGCAAGAACTGATTGCCAACAGTTAGGCTGCAAAGAAAACCACTGAAGATGAGTCTTTATTTTTCAAACTCTCTTGGAAGAAATTTTTCAAATTCTCTTCCAAGCTATGGAGATAACAGAGGCCTGGCTACCTGAGTTACAGAAGAATAGATGACAGATTAGATGATTGGAAAGGGAAGAAGATTACTCATTTGCAAAGTGTATCACATACATACAAATATTGAATATGGCAAAAAATATCAGGAAGGCGCATATGAAAAGTAAAATGTTCAGCTTTTAGATGGTAAAGGGGTTTGAAACAAATACTAAATCTACAATAAAATCAAGATCTCCCTTGAGAGAAGAGAGCCCTTGTGTTTGAAGCCCTTGTGATCATAATAGTACAAAAGCATGTTAACCTGAAACATTTGGAAGATTATCTATATACTTCCCACACAACTCAGAAACTTTTATCTTTGTGTATCAGAGGGCTGAAGTCTGGATGCCAAACTTCACTTTTTCCACCAACCCATGCATTCACTACGTGTTAGAACAGGTGGTTCTGTAGTCACCTCCAAATTACTAAGTAACAGTTGAGAGAGGGCTTTGACACATACCCATATGTCTTCACTGCAATTTTGGGCAAAAATTTAGCAAAAGAGGAAGGTGCCTGTAGCTGTATAGTGCTCATCAGTGCCTAATGAACTTCATGATTGCTTAATCTTCCAAATTTACTGTCATGGAAAWCTGCTATGGAAAAGTACAGTTTGCAACATGACAGTGCAGTCTGACAATATAAGCACCATGGAACGATCACAAGCTGCTCTGTGAACTCATCTAGCTCAGAGAATTGCAAGCAAATTTTAGGTAACTGTTCAAAGACAGTCACTTTRCTTTTAGAGGACAGAAATTCTTAAGGTATTAAAATCCCTTTTGATGAGAAAAATCATCAAATGAAGTAAGTTATACACAAGAAAGAGTGAGTATTTCCTGTTGAACTGTTCCCTGTATTCACATTTATCCTACATGGTAATGAATCCCTAGGTTTTGTCTTTGARCAATGTGATTCTGTTCTGGCAGCCAACTTATCCAATTCTTTCATTGCAGCTAAAATTTACCAGAAATTACCAATGCTTTTTATATAAAACTGGAGAATCAGCTGAATTGTGCCCATACTGGTGAGGCCACACTCCCTGCCCTTTCTGTTAATATGSCCATACAGTTTTGTGCTTTCTTATTCCTACGTGCATCTGTAAAACCTCGCAAATTGCTGGCACTGCTGATGGGAATTTTAATTGCTCTATTTTCATTTTCCCTAATCTGTGTAGCTGCTTTCCATACAGTCATTCCTATGCAGAAAAAAAATCACATTATTCTGGAAATTTAAGATTCGGGAAGTCTTACATAGTAASTGCGTTCTTAGTGCAGTATCATGCATTTCTGATCAAATCCCTAGGCTAACTCCAGGGTGTAGGATCTCCCACTGACACAGTGTTTTATACAAAACGTTGATATACACTGTAATTAGCAATCCCCAGAGATATTTTCAAAACAGTTTCTGGAAACACTAGAAAATGTAAAGGAGCTTTTCTCTACAATTTTTTTCTGCTTTGAAGCAGCTGTAAGYACTTAAATAATTTGTGAGCTCAGTTAGGACCTCCTCCATCCCTTTAGACACACAGCTAGGATCTCAGAAGCTACACCTTGTTCATTCCTTTTGAAAACACATTTCCCACRGGTTTCCCATCAGAAAAGTCTACAGGAATCAGGTATGTGGAGGGAAAAATGCTGCAATCTGAGAACAGATAATTTCGGATGGAGAAAGAGATGTAAGAAGCAGAAAAGAGGAACTCCTGAAACAAGGAGCAAATATTCATAGAGGGAGGCTGGGGAGAAAACATACTGAAAGACACTGAAGGCAGAATCTGTTCTTACATAAGAGGACAGACAAAAAGTAAAAGGTAAAAGGTTATGAACAAATTGGAGGGGACTATGGAAAACCCTCAGAGGTGAAAAAACATCCAGGACTTAAAGAAGACAAAGTGTGGAAGAAGGGAGAAGTGGTGTCAAAGTACTGGGAAGAACCATCATTTGGGAAACCTGGATTTTGCTTTAAGTGATTGATTTGATTATATACCTAGATAGATTGCATGAATTGTAGAAAAATCTGGTTAAAGATACACTACATCTTTGGTCTGTTAAAGCACCTTTACAGTACTATACTAACTTGCAGGTGCATTAATTCATGACAGCTTACTAGCTAGAGGTACATATCCCCTTTAAAAACAAGTTTAACCTGTTGAAAGTACGTCTAAGTGAAGCCTTTTAATGCTAAGTAATGTGCATGAAATTTTTTTTTAATAAAAATGTACATGAACATCTGAAATCTGACATTCTCCATTCCTGTTTTTTTTTGTTTTACGTGAAGTTGTAGCCTCATCAGTGATGTTTACTGGAAATGCAAGCACCTATCTTAAGCTAATGGAATATCACCTTGCATATTGAAAGAACTATTTTGATTATGACAYTGTGATTGCTTGTTCATAAATATGCTTGGAAAGGCTGTTCTCATATTATGACATCTGAAGTATTCATATGCAATATTCCTAGTAAGAACTCTACATAATACTTACACCTTACAATATGGAGCCAAAGGTGTGAGATGTAGGCTTTAAAAGCAATACTGCAGTTAAGATTGCCTGTAGCAGATCAGTCTAGACCCACAGTCAATATGGATTATAGTATAATTTAATTCATACAACCAACACCAAATTTTCCACAGATTAAGACTGACTTGAGAGCCACAGTTGAAAAGCATTTGCATCTTTTACTTTTGCTTGGGTTTTTTTTTGAACTGCTGCCGTGTTTTGTTGTAAATAGATCATAAAAGACATGTGCAGGCACAYCACTGTTTTGGACGTGGATTAGGAATCAGCATGCAGTAATAAATGGCAACAGGATGCAACATTTAGACTGTGGTGTCTTGGGCTCAAGCTGCAGTTTGTTAGCAGACAAGTGGGCCTGGGCMGGACCAAGTGACCTTAGGGCTATCTCTCTTTACATATCTGCCCTTACTGAACACATTAATGTAACTCAGCCATCAGCACACATGGAAATATAAACGTTTRACAGCAAGTTTTACCAGTCCATGGTGCAATGGATCACAATGGCTGGATCTGGTGTTTCACTTCTAATTTAAGAAGGCCTGCATTATCTTCTCCTTACATTCTTTAAAATGATGTTCTGCCAGTGGTGAAGCTTTTCTGCAATATTTTAATGCATTGTAAATAGAATATTCATAAGTGTGTCTAACTCTGACATCTTGGCTGTATTAAATATGCTATAGTGAAGATTAGTTTATGGCTAGATAGTAAAGCCCATCTTTGTTTCTCTGGCTAACCTAGCTTATTTTCTGTTAGATACCACARAATATCCACAAGACCTGCTGAATTCTTTTTTATCATTATTTTATAAAAAAAATCATTTTTTATCATTATTTTCATAGGCTTGGAAACAAGAATTCTTTCTGTACCATCAATTCCAGTCCTTTCTCCACTTTTGCCATTTCTCTCACAGAAAACATGCATTCACATTTAACTGGTTTATTGCCAGGAAAATTAATTCTAGGAACAGAATGGAACATTTTCTTGACCTGAAATGCAATACGGAGCAATTCAAATTTCCTTAAGCAACAGTTCCACCCGCTTTGGTTTTTCTTCCAAATGTTCTTGAAAACTGTCAAGTAAAAGGACTTTGYTGAGCAATGACCAGGACTTGCAGAGGACTTGAAGATCAGCAGCCAGCCAGAGCTAGAAACCCACCTAAAAGGCTTGACATGCAACACTTTGCAATGCCAGTTTTCTTCCTGTCTCTGGTAAGCTATTTATTTCCAAGTATCTAGCACAGTATCTCTACATTTACCCAACAATAAGTAGAAATATTTGTGACTAACATAAAGTTATCTTAAAACTTAAGTAAAGTAAAAGTGCTGCCATCTTCTGGTGAAAAGTCCAGGACATCAAACAACGGCAAATACAATTGTTCCCATTATCTTGGAAGACTATGTGGTATTACTTGYGCAGTAATTACCTTGGAGAGAAACAAGATTACTGATCTCACAGGATTTAAGGATCCTTTTCATAAATCCCCTTTAGGTGASCCCTTAGTATATAGACCACATGCAATAATCTGGACTGTCAGAAGGACAAGGTGTCTTCAAYTCGCTTGCATAACAATTCAGTAAGTTTCTGGGGTTTTATTCAGTAAATATTTTCAAAATTTCTATTTTGAATTAATATGCAAAAAAAAAAAAAAAATTCACCCTCCTACTTATGCATTAAGTTTAAAAATTACTGCCAGAGCATTGAACTGTAATAATGATAAAGTCAGGATTTTCTAACCACTAGCACGCCCCACTAACTGAAAAACAACGGTTAAAATAAATACTGATGACTAATACAGGCTTCCAAATCAAAACGTGCTAAGCAGCAGGGAGAGGCCTTAGAGACACATGGTGAGCAAAGCTTACCCACTCCACCAGCAYTAACACAGATTGTTCCTCCTAGTGCAGAAAATCTGCCTAAAATGAAAGCCAGCACTGGTGCACAACGCCCAGGAAATTATTCTTGGCTCATTCCAATTATATTTTGCATCATTCTACAAGATCAACAGTTTTGATTTGCAAGAACTGGCTGTTCRTGTTACCTGAGCACCTAAACGACATTGAAGAGTCAGGGTGTGACCTCTGAATCTCAGGTCTCAGCCCTGGTCTTTACTGATATGACAAGGATTTAGCAGTCCCAGGCCCCTAAGATCAATGGAAAATGTAATTTTGGAGTCTGTGTTTTGTATGTTCTGTCTGTACTGAACATAAATCACTCTTTATGGACAAATACAAAGAATGTAAGAACATTAGAATGTCACCAGTTCACTGGAAGTTGAAAAATGCAAGTATAGTTCTGTCAGTGGATTTCTGCAAGTAATGGGAGAGGATCAGAAGGGTRAAAACAAGAAAGTGGTTTGAGCCCCATACCAGCCACTGTGAAAAAAAAAAACCACTCTACCCCAAACAAAACAGGTTGGGGGAGGATGTGATGCACAGGGCCATAAAACAGAAGTACTTAGATTGAGCTCAAGCAGTCTTTTAGCAAGCCTGAATTACATGCTTGGCTTGATAGCCCTGGTTCAATCTTCTGTGTTCCATCATCTGGAAAAACTTAGGTAGAAATTACTCTGTTGGTATGAGAGCTCTCTTACCCCTGCAATGCTTCACTTCAGGTGAGATAGCTCGTGGAGCAGCATTTGGAGGTAGCCCTTCTGCAGGAGAATGCTTTCAGAACATCCCTCCCTACATACGTATCACCTACTCTTCAGTCAATGTGAAGCTATTCAGCTGGGTCTGACAGACTTGTGCATAGTCTTACRGCTGGGGAGTTCTGTGCTTAACTGGCAAAAAGCAGAATTGCAGAGAGTTGGGAGCACCCTTCTGYCTCCACTCTGGGTATTTTATAACTTCTAAATAATATATTACACTGGATGGTGTTTTTGCATGACRCCAACAGTGGTTTCTGATTTATTTATGTGTAGGCAATCATCCCAAGACATGAATCTCATCCACAGTCACTCATTTATGTATTTCTGGTAACCTGTCTCTTACAGTTGCATACACTGTACTAGTTTGTATGTGGACACACCTGACAGGGAAAGCTGCAAGAATGCTTGTAATGTTTATCGTTAAGTACTCCAGGAGCCACTGACACAATCATTTCACTAGTGTTTGGACATTATTAGTWGTTTAAAGAGAATTTATTTACACATTATTTTTTTTCTTTGAAAGCAGTTGAGTAATGACACAAGTAGARACAGTCATTGTTCCAAGAGGTTTTTAGACTAAAATCTAGTGAAGAATTGTRTTGACCCATTTATTCATTCTGTTGGGGTCCCTCTTAATGGCAACATACACAATGGTGTACCAAATGCTTCTCTGACTTTTTTATCATTTGCAAACTGCCTGCAGGTGCCATCACTCACATTAGACAGGTAATTTATACAGTTGTATTTCTGGCCGCTCATAATACCCTGCTGTTTTCAGCTTCCCCTCACTAAATCAGTAAATTACCGCTCTACATGAGAATTTTATCCAGAATTTCAAACTAATTATGGTGGCCTTCCAATTAAGGCCTAATCAAAAACGGCCCAAGTATCCAACACAAACCAGTGGACAGGACAGCTAGTACCTATAAAACAAAAACCATAATGTTAAACATAACTGCAACAAGTAAAGACTGCTTTTTTACATAACTTGAAATGTGAGGCCAGGGCTCCACAGGCAACTCAAAATTCAAAGCTGAGCATAGAAACAACTTTATTTGACAATTCTTCAGAGTCTGAACACATTAGGCTAGTAGTAACTTTTACAAGCAGTTTACCTCTCGGAACCTCAACTTTTACTTTCTCACCTTATCGCAGGCTCTATTACCAGTTACATCACAATACARTAAGTGCATGTCAGTGGCTAAAATCAAGCAGCATTAACCCTACCATAAGTCATACAATTTTGTAACATTAGTGTAAAGCATTTATTCAGTAATACAGCTAAAGAAAAATGCACTCCAGTGAAGTTTAGAAAAAGAGAACAGCYTCTGTTCTGTTTTATCAACAGAACTGATGGCAATATAATCCTAAAGTTTCAGTGAGAGATTAATGYAAAGGAGTGCAGTGCACCAAGTAAAATCTGAATCTGTTGGGTTGAAGGCTGGGGAGGGGCATGGGGTGTGGATTAGGAGCAAATTAACAGATTTCACCATTTCTTCTTTGACATTTCATTTTTTCATTTTTAGGATTATGCCATATACTCAACATATACTATTTTTTAAAATATGCCTAGAAAATAAAATATAATTCTGCGTGTAGATGATGGGCTGTACATAGAAGGCCACTCTGGAGCCAGACCAGGCAACTGACACTCAAAACAAGGATATTGGAACACAGTCTCCAACAAAATCCAGACAATGCTTGGAGAAGATACTACACACTAAAGTGAACCATAAATGCACTGTTATGGTTATGCTGSTTTACAAATTCCATCCGGATGAAGGTTCCTTTGTGCTTGGCTTCTAACTCAACTGTTCTTATCTGAAAGAGAGAACATACTAGTTTGCACTCTATAATATTCAACTACTAGACAGAAATACTGAAGATATTTCACATATTATTAATAAAGCATATTAAATACTACTTTAATTTTGATAACTGCTCCAATCAGTTGCTATCAATAAGCCACAATTTTAAATGAAAGCCATATTGCAGCAAGTTTGCATGAACTATAAATCTCACTACTCCTGSAGAGTAGTTTATATTAAATTTCAAATAATTTGCTAAATCACAGAATCACAGAGTCCTTACGGCTGGAAAGGAYCTCGGAGATCATCTRGTCCAGCCCCCCTGCTCTGACACCAGATCACTGAAATGGTGACACAAGAACATGTCCAGTGGGTTCTGAATGTCTCCAGAGACGGAGACTCCACAACCTCCCCAGGCAGCCTGTTCAGTGCTCTGCCACCCTCAGTGTAAGAAGTTCTGCCTCATATTATGGTGGAACTTCTTGTGCTTTTGTTTATGGTCATTACTCCTTCTCCTGCCATTGGGCACCCCTGAAAAGAGTCAGGCCCCACCCTCCTGACACCCACCTTTGAGATATTTCTCTGTACTGATCAGATCTCCTCTCAGCCTCCTCCACACTAAACACACGCAGCTCCCACAGTCTCTCCTCATGAGAGAGATGCTCCAGACCCCTGACCATCCCTGTGTCCCTCCACTGACCCCCTCCAGCAGCTCCTTCTCTCTCTTGTGCTCAGGAGCCCAGAACTGGACACAGCACTCCAGAGATGGCCTCACCAGGGCCCAGTAGAAGGGGAGGATCAGCCTCCCTCAGCCTGCTGGCCACACTCTTCCCGATGCAGCCCAGGATGACATTGGCCCTCCTGGCCACAAGGGCACTGCCAGCTCATGGACAGCTTGYGATCCACCAAGAGCCCCAGSTCCTTCTCTGCAGAGCTGCTCTGCAGGAGCTCAGCCCCAGCCCGTGCTGGCCCTTGGGGCTGTTCCTCCCCAGCTGCAGGACCCCACACCTGCCCTTGTTGAACCCCATTRGGTTTCCCTCTGCCCAACCCTCCAGCTGATCAAAGTGCCATGGAATGGCAGCACAGCCTTCAGATGGATCAGCCACTCCCCCAGTTTAGTGTCACCAGCAAACCTGCTGAGGGCACGTTTGATCCCTTCCTCCAGGTCATTGATAAACAAGGTGAATATTGGAGAGTGGACCCAGAGCTGATCCCTTGGGAACACCACTGACTGCAGRCCTCCAGCTGGACTCTGCTCCACTGATTGTGACCCTCTGAGCTCTGCCTTCAGCCAGGTCTTGATGCACCTTGACTGCCCATTGATCTAACCCACATTTCCTGAGTTTACATATGAGGATGTTATAGGAGACATCATCAAAAACCTTTATGAAGTTAAGGAAGTGTTGAGCAATCCATCTGGTCCAGGCAGCTGGGCATCCTAGCTAAGATGCAAACTGAGCTTTGGGAGCTGGAGACAAGAGGATGTGAACTTGACACAATTCAGGATAACAAGAGGCATGAACATGGGCGACAGCAGCCAGGTGAAYAGACATAGAGAGACACATCAGGAGCTGGGAATTCCCAACCTTTTGGATAATAAAGGAAATGAAGTGATGACACCAGCCAGGTGGATGGACACAGAGAGGAGGGACACAGAGAGGAGGGGAGATGAAGACTCAAGAGCAAGAGCAAGACGTGTGTGGAGAGACTGAGGGTTTAAAAATCCAGGGTTCCTTTGCTGGGGGTCCTCCTCAGARGCACCAGCTTGAGCTGTTTCTGTGTTACTATGCCATGAATAATGGCTTTATGGACTGAGAGACTGCTATGGGAAACGTGGGGTTGAACTTGTAAGGAAAGAAACCTGACCTGACTCCTGTGTAAGGAGACAAGAAGGGCACCCATCAGCTCACTGGAGCCACCCGCAGTGAAGTGGTTTCACTCCCAACACTGAAAACCTCTGATGCTGGGAACTCTCTGGTGACTGCCAGAGAGTCTCACAAATTGTCAGAAAGGGAAGTTTCTTTAACAGCAGACAGCATCCACTGCTCTCCCCTCACCAACCCATCCTGCCATCCCATCATTGGAAGGGTACTGGTAAAGTATGATTCCACCTGTCTACTCCCAATGGCCATCACGACTACCTGGTGAATGCATCCTGACTACTGATGACCYACATTTCTTCGACAATGCTTGGTGACGATCTTCAGAATGAGTTGTTTCACCACCTTTCCAGGGATGGAGGKAAGGCTGACTGGCCAGTAGTCTGACAGGTCTTTCTTGCTGTCGTTTTTGAAGATGGGAGTAATGCTGGTTTTTCTCCAGTTATTGGGCACYTACTGTTCTCCATTTCTCAAGGATGATGGAGAGTCGCTTAACAATAACATCTGCCAGCTCCCTTGGCACCTATGGGTGTTTCCCATTGAAGTCCATGGATTTATGGGTGTTAAGTCTTTCTAGCTGCTCTCTAACCCAACCCTCTATTGACCAGGGAAAGTCTTCCTTTCTCCTCCCTTTCTGTCTTACTGCTGAGGCCAGGCATTCCTGAAGGATGGCTTCAGCAGTAAAGACTAAGACAAAGAAGGCATTCAGCAATTCCACCTTGTCTGTGTCTTCCACCACTAGGACACTCATCTGCTCCAACTATGGCCCCACACTTTTCCATTATCTTTAATAATTTAACCTCACATGTAACTAAACACTGTTTAAACAGAGTTAAACTGGTTAAACAGAGTTGACACTTCCGCTGTAAATGGGGTAAGGCAGGCAGGAATGCAGGACAGCTCTATCAACACCTTCCTGAACTCCCAGAGGTTCCAATGACCTATGGCATTTCTAAATAGCCAAATCTGTTYGGAGTAAATACACAACTTCAGAGTSTAACTTCAGATCACTTAAAATCTAACTGTAGATTGCTGTTAATGCACCTTATAGCTTTGTTTTTGTTTTAAACAGCTGCGGATTACTGCAGAAAGTCAAATGAGCATCTTTTCTCATACTTCAAAGATGTTGATAGAACTAGAGAACTAAAGGAAACATGTTTCCTTTTTTTTATCCTCTATAAAGAATAAGCACACAAATAATTTGTTTCCCTCTACTTCCACAGCACAGYTCAATTACTCAGAGCAGCTTATTCACAATAGTACAGCCAGTGACAGAAAGACAAAATCTTGATGGATAAAGAACACAAACACATACCCTTCAATTTATGTGGTAAGTCTAATGGGACTTCATGTACCACTTCCTCCAGCTGTTTACAGGTTATCAGCAAAGATGATAGGGAATATTTGCCTTCATTAGAAGAGGCTGGCAATGGCGTCTTGGTAAATCCTTCATCCACAAAAGCATCATCATCATACCTCTCTATTTCTTCTGGTATAGGACTTAGTTCATATCTATAATTTTCAGCTTCATCTCCATTATGTGTTTGATGCAGCTCCTCTTCACTCTGATATGCAKTCCTTTTTAACACTTCATGTGAAGTGGATAGGGACTGGATATCTATATCCAACTTTTTAATATCCTCGTTATTTTCTGAGCCACCTGTTACGTTTGCACCGTCCATTGTATAAAAAAAAGAATCTGCAGATATGCTGAGATCTATGCTATCAGATTCTGGAAGTGTCTCATCCAATATCCCCATGTCAGTTTCATGAATGACAGAATTTAATAAAGATAAACTAGTGCACAGCTTCTCATCCGACTGAAAAATGCGACAGTGATCTGATAGTAGTCTATTTGTTTTCCTACTACTTTCCAAACAAGTATCTGGAATATCTATGCTCCTCTCTGTATTTTGCAAAGTCTGACTTAGATCTTCTACAAAACTTCCATTCAAAGCAGAACAATCAAGTTTCTCTGATTCACTTCTCTCACTCTCTTGAATTCCAGATGTTTTTGAATCTGAAGATTCAAATGTGTGACTCATGCTCACTTGCTCCTCAGGAATAGATTCTGTTGAACTTAACTGCGACTTCTTTTCTGACACGGAAGGAGATGCAGGCTCAGAGCACACAAGGGTAGAGTCATTCTCCTCTTGCTTACTGAGTGTAGCATTTATTGAAGATTTTTCTGTCACCACTTCAGCTGAGGACAGTTCCGTGTCTAATGAACCCTCAGTCTGAATAGCTTTTCTCCACGAGCTTCTGATTTCAATAACTAAATGGAACAAAACAAGGTAGAATTTTAATACTTTCATACTCTCAATCAAATCTATTTTTACTCTGTCCCCTCAGTGACWTAAGCAATCCAAGAGGGAATATGTATAGCTCTTTATATTGCTTACAATCCCTCAACACAAAAGGGATTCTACGTAAGAAAAAGGTGTCTTAAATCGCATTCGCAGTATTCACAYCTTATTAGGTCTACTGTGTTGTGTCACAAAGTGAGCCATTAGAATAAGAAGCAACATCACTGAAATAATTTTCTTTTTCTTCTTGTGTGACATGCCAATGAACCAACCATATTTCTCATCAATGAGCATTACAATAACCAAGTTTCAAACTTACGCAGATTTTCTGGCGTTCGGGGTATTTGCTTCCTTGTTAAAAATGGGTTAAAAGACAGTGAGCTAATGAGATCATCTAATGGCATTCCTTTTTCTTCACCRGTGTCAGGTGACTCAGACATCACTGACTTTGCAACCTGTAGGATGTTAGAAAATGGCAAATTTTGAGAAAGCAAAATTATAACCTCTTCATTTCTGTCAGTTATGGTTCAAAGTAAGTCTCATTCTCCAAATTATGTGGAGAATTAGGAATATCCTAACTTTTCTTATTTACTGCTTAGGTTTACAATGATCATAGTATCCTACAAACACAAAATTAAGAAAAGGGAGTGAAATCAGAATTCAATTCTCAGTTCCCTCATCATCTATGAATCCACCTCTCAAATAAGAGTGTGCTCAGAAAGAATATATTTAAGGTATTAGCCAAGAACTGCAAAAGCATGAAGACTAGAGATATATTAATGTAATTCAAACATTTTAGCAGACAAAAAATAACTGTATCATTTCAGAAAAAAATGCAATTTACAAATGRAGATGTAGTACATTTTACAGTAACTTATGCAGGAACTGCCCAGCCAAATCTTATATAAAATATCTAAAAGAAGAAATACTTAAATTTCTACTTGAAATTCCTAAGTGCCTGTTAAATACTTAACCTGTATAACTCAAGAATTCAACAGTTCTTTTTGTTTTTCTTCTTGTACATATGCAATGTACTTCAGACTGAATTATACCATACCATATACCATAATTCTACTGATGTGCTACTCATTTCACCATGACTTTTAAGTATGATAGCTGCACTAACTCCATGCTTTCTGTGTGTAATTTATCAGGCAGTCCACTCTAAAAATCTGTGACTCTGATAACTATCTAGCAGAAAAAAGTAACTTTTGATGCATGTGGATTACAAGAGACTTTTTTTTACATAATTAGCCATTTTTCTCTGAAATTAGTGATCATTTACTTTAAAAGAAACAAAAAAATTACTTCCTAACCTCTTCTGCCAGTTCATCTCTGGCTTTCTCAAGAAGGTCTTCTTTTTTAACAGGAGACTTTGGCTGGCTAACATCTTTACCTGGATTCTCCTTCATTTCTGAAGTGGGGAATTCTTCCTTTCCATTTTTTAAGATTCTTGGAGGCACAAGTGTTTTATTTCCCACACAAGTTTGCAAGTTCTAGAGGAATATACAGGAATTATTAACAGTTATAAATTCAAGCATCAGGATGTGAGCATGAACTAATATACAAATTCTGAACTGCAATGGCCCCAGTGTTTAGTCAATGAAAGTACTTCACTCTTGAATTTTAACCAAATACAAAATATTTTAACAACTGTATTCRAAGTAGGACCTAAGTACTAAGTAAGACAAGTGTTACCTACAACACAGATGGYTCATTTGCAACTACCTTGAACACAGTACAATGAACAGCTGTGCAACGGACAACAGCACATCCAAGTTGTTTTTACACCACATTTTAACCCTTAAATTTCATAGAGAAGAAACAAAGTCACTGCTCACACCAAAAAGACTGTTTCAGCAAGCAGGGAATCAGTCACAYACTCTATGTTATACAGGAAGACAGATACGAAGGCACCTACTTAGTGCTGTCCTTTCCTAAAGCTCTACAAAGTCACCAAGAATTAGCTTTAGCAGTTTTGTCAGAGTGTCTCAAATGTGTAAAAATATTGCTCAAAAAACAATAAAAAAATACCCACAAAACCCCACAAAACAAACCAAAGCCCCACCATACTCTCCCATAAAGCCTAGGCTTCAACCAATATAACAAGGACATGTTACAAGTTTAACTTATTTCAAAGATAGAAAATTACATTTTCAATTAGCAGGTCACTGGTTTCAGATTCTTCTGATAATGATGGCACTGATGACTTCCTCAAGAAGGGAGACAGGACGAGACTAGTCAACAAAAAAACCAAAGATTTTAGAGACAAATTATATTGGGATGCAAATCTTAGAAAGTATTATATATTGTGTGCTCCGTATCTGTCCGTTACGATTTCTCTCAGTTCGTCCCGGTCATCAGAAAGCAATTTTACTATAGGGAGAACAGTGTGACAACTAGAGCAGATTTAGCCCTAGTTGTGTATCAGCCTCCCAAAAAWAATAAATTAATAAACTTAGCCATTGATTACCACACAGAAAAAGAAGGAACTTTTCAATACATTTGTAAGCAAGTCTTCTGCATTCAACAATAAAAGGTAA
Source organism: Malurus melanocephalus (assembly GCF_030028575.1). Classification (NCBI taxonomy): domain Eukaryota; kingdom Metazoa; phylum Chordata; class Aves; order Passeriformes; family Maluridae; genus Malurus; species Malurus melanocephalus. The sequence goes on from NW_026623430.1 coordinate 984,378, forward strand.
CTAGAAAGTCTTCTGCTGAGTGGACAATGTTCTTTTTCTCGCATTGTCTTTCCATGAACCACTTCTGGCATCCATAGGTCTGTTCCTAAATAAACCTGTCGATATTTATCAATCATCTTGCTACCAAAAACTTCAGCCTTATCACTTACAGTAAGTTTAGTGTTAATTGCAAAGCTCTCAAAAATGCACAGTCCTCACTTGTTAGAAAAAAGCACACTTTAAAATGGCTTTGTTGTTACCTGTCTGTAGCCTCGCAAGCAGACAAATCTCCATGCTGTATGAAGTCACTGAAAGAAATCTAGGATTTGTCAACTACTTTGACTCTGAGACTTACATGCAACTTTATCTACTGATGTCTAAGATTTCCTAACTCCCTCTGTCTCTTAGCCAACTTTCAAGCACCTGCAGGAGCTATGTTATGAAAGATGGCACTATYTGAAAGGTCATTAAATATTCCTTGACTAAGCAAGTGGCAAAAGCAAAAAAGACTTTTAAGAATATCATTGTTCTGTGCTCTACCCTTTGCTGGTACTGTAGGAAGAGTAGCTACAGAACATGATTAACTCTCAAGAAGAGTCACAAAAAGTCTTGCAGAGAACATTTAGCCTGAGAAAGAGAAGTTTCCATTGTCCCCTCCTCTCTCTTAAACCTTAGAATATAGTTAAAAAGCAAGAAAAACAGTTTGCAACTTGGCTGCTACTCATCCTATTCAGCAACAAACAGTTGATCAATCTCTCATCAGCTGGAGAAAGCCTCAATTACTTTAGGACTATCTTGCTAAATSAAATAGTTGAGACATGTAAGGAGTGGGCTACTGAAAGATTCCACTAAWATTCAAGAGATGCAAAATATTCAAGTCCAACAAGTAAACTTCTAATTTTTCTATTGCTTTTTTTATCCATTTCTCATTGAGCATACCATCCTGAGGGTACAAATGTCACATCCTTCACGGTATCCAAAGCCTCATCATCCTTCTCATCATGTTCTTGAAGAGAGTAATAAAAACCTATAAAAGCAAGTGAKTGTTTTATTATTGCTTCCATTTTTTTCACTCAGGTTTTCCATATAACACAGCTGACTCACACTAATTCTGTMGTGTGGATAGACTTCATGAATAAGCAGGACAGTGTCATGATTCCTTTTGCTCAGGTAGCATCTGTTGCGACAGATGCCACTAGCAGCCAGCACCTCTTGCTGTTGTTCCTGAACGCATGTTCAAAAAGCATGGTTTTATCTGCTGCCCTGCACATATCAATCGGACATTCCACCTTCCTCTGAACTACAGCCACATCATCATTATCCCCTCTTCTTCACATACATCTCAATTGTGCGGCACACCAATTCCAGAAAACACAACTCCACCCACGTTTACCTCAACTGAATTAATCAATAAGTACTTCTGTGGATATACTCATCCCTCTTGCTGCTTCAGTCCAAGCAAGGTGAAGCTTTGCATAAGTAAATGTTATATAAGTAAATGTTTTTAACGTTATTGGAGGTACACAGACTCAGTCACAGACTATTTACAACGATTACTAACTTCAGCATGTCTTCAATGAACAGATGAAGTTTAACCTCTGTTGTTCTCTACTAATTTTAAATTTCAGGTTCTACAAAGCCAAATGGCATTTGCTGTCACATTCACCTCAACAAAACAWCAAAAATCTAAGCTCACTTCAGGTAATTAGATGAGGTCAATATTTTGGTTTGGGAATTGACCCTATTAAGAAAGAGAAGTTTGCAAGTTTTTAGTGGCTGGATTSTCCAATAATGCAAGTCAACCACGGAGTACAGAGAACACCAGAGACATCAATTTGTCTCAAGCCTTCTGATACTACCAGCTCACAGCATCATTGTACAGTGCTTCAATCTGCAAATCATGCTCCATTTGCAATTCTGTAGCCTTTCCTCTGCAGTTTCTAGCCTCATATCCACATACACTCAGAATGCTGGAGCAGTACTTTCACCTTTTTAACCAAAAGGATCTTCCTGCCATTGCTTTGAATCTTGTAATTCCAATACACCTCTGCTATGCCGTTTTTCCTAAAAGGGACTGCAACTGGCATGATTCAAGCAGAGTTCCCCTTTGTTTTTAGCTTTTAACTTGTAACACTATACTAGTGACATTAGGCACGTGGTCAACAAGAACTACCAAGAACTAATCAAGTATCAGTTCATCAGCCAATTAGCATGTGCACCAACCATGCCCGATCAAAGTGAAGTCTGATCAACAGTTAATCTAATGACTGAAAGCTCAACACAGATCAAGAGAGGCCCTGACCAAATGGCACAATCACTAAGGAATTAAGTATTTCGCAGTGCACCAAGAAAAGATGGTTACCTGGGAGGACACCCTCAATTTCTTGAGTGGAATGGGAAAAGTTTAACCTTCTTTCTCTCTTTTTTACTCCTCCAACCCAAAGTAACCTTTACTGTTAGACTGAATGTATTCTTTAGAACCCATGAATGAACCTTTCAACATGGACACCTGTCTCAACATCTCTCGTGCAAGAAGAACAAAACACCAAAGAGGTTAGCATTGGGTTTTTGCCAAGCCTCACAGAATCTCCAAGATACTACAAAGTTGAAAAATTTAAGGCAATTTTTGCTAAGAGTCATTCAGAACCAATTACCACTATCTATCAAAATCCATCTAGACTATCAAAGACCACCTGCAAATGCAAGGGAGCCTTTTTGACTCCAAGTAACTTTTAACAAATATGGCAGTGGGGGAGAAGGAAAAGAAGCTTCTCCTGTTCACCCACCTGACAATGACTCATCTTCATCTGAAGAATTAGAATATTGGAATGGCAAAGCTGTTTCCTTTCAAAAGGGAAAAAAAATGTCACACAAGCAAGAAGAAAAAGTCAATTTAACAACAGCAAATAACAGACARTTATTTAAAAGAGCTTCTTTGCAAACCAGCTGTCAGACTCAACATGAGGTTCCTCCTCTCTCTGCTGGGTAGCTAGACAAAGGTATAACCTCTGTCAATATGAGTATCATAATGCAAATTATTGTTCGTTGATCAAGTATATCGCCATATAAGGGGGAAAAAGGGGAAAATAGAATTCAGCAAATGTTCAGACTGAACATACAAATGCTCAGCTTCCATAGGAGGATGCACAGAGACAACAGAAACCAATCTGCTCACTCTTATGCTGATGTACCATCTTGACAGGATGGTTCCATCTCCCATCTCCAGTGAATACATCAGATGTCTAAGTCAAAAGTATATTATCTGTAAGAAAGACTACTTCTTAAAGCATAATCAGGTATATGAGTTAATTATTGCAATAGAACACACCAGTTTAAACCAACATCCTCTCTCACTTTCATCCTTTCCTCTTCCCCAGAATCAGATAAAATGAACACTACTTACCAGATCATCTTCGAAGAGTAAATAAAAAGGACACTGGCCAAGAATCGCTCTCCATTTTGATTCCCAGTTTTCCTGGCTTCCGGAAACAGATGGATGCTTTTGCTCACAATGCCTGTGCTCTCTTAGACTGTAATATGGAAGCATAGAAAATTAAGTCAACACATCTGTTGGTAGAGACAACAATTGTACATAAAGAGGGAAAGTATTATGTGTTCCCCCTTATCCTGAAAAACCTTTGCTTTGATATGCATCAATTTATTCATGCATTTGTGCATACACTAAGAAGTAACTCTAATTCACAACCATAAAAGCTGCTGCTAGGTAATCTTCACTTTTCTTAAAATAGAATTGGAAGAACTACACTAAAATATACACAGAAATGAGATACAACCTTTAAAATTCCCTAAGCCAGTTACCGACATAAGTTTTGAAAATCTCAGAACTTATTAATGCAACAAGACAAGAAGAAAGCAAAAATCTGATCAGCTAGCAAATGAGGCCTCCAGAAATAATCTAACAAGACTAAAATATTAATGAAACAAAGGCAAAAAGCTAAAGTTACCTAGAGAAGAATGTCACTAAAAAGCTTTATAAATTATCAAAACAAATGTTAATTTTTCCAGAGGCACAGGGAAAAGACTGAACCAACATGTTTTTGCGGTAACATTTTTTCTAGAAAAGACTCCAGCAGACATGATCCTACAATTTAAGAACAGGCAATCWGATAAAATTTCCCAACAACTACCTTCTTGTGTTCAAGTCCCTTAGTAGTCTCTTGCAGGATGCAACCATATCCCCAATTCTGTGAGGTTCTTTTAATTTACACGGACAATGTTCATCTCTCAGYGTACACAAGGCTTCATTTACTAACTGAATAACTGTTAGGAAATTCAGTTTCTCATCTTCATACATATTTGCTGTACAAAACTTGAAGTAGAAAAAGCAAGGAAAAAAAAAATTAGTGAACAGTAGCAATATCAGAAAGTTATGTCTTCTACAGTGAAAACCAGAACACCATGTACATTATACTAAGATTCAGTTCCTGATAATTTCATTTTGTTCCAGGTTAAAGCAACACAAGCCAAAAGAACTTCAGCCAATGAGGTACTCTGTTTACCCACTGCCCCAAAAGATACAGCACAAATAACACCAAAGCCATAACTGAACAACACTACATACTACACACCAGAAACAAAAGCCAATTAGTTGAAGCACTAGTCAGTCAACATAGTTTTAATGTCTAAACAACAAAAAAGTCAAGTACTAATTAGGCAGACCTGTCGATCTAGTAACTGAACTGAAAAAGTTAATGCAAAACAGTTTTATAATCATAAAAAATTTCTACATATGAATTAGACATATTTTATGCATCCTTTAGCAATCATCTTTAATAATCCATGAAGTACTTGTTTATTTTTTTAAGGTATTAATTGCATCCTTGGGGACTAAATAAAAGCTGTTTAGCAATTTAGGAAGAACAAAAACCACTTACGCCATATATGTTACTTTCAACACTGTAAGTCAACAACCGTGGAACACGGAAAACAACATCAGTTCCATCCAAAAGACATGGATGAACACAGTCTGCAAGTACAGAATCCACAAGGTCCTTTTCCTTTTTAATAGATGTAAGCGTTTCCACTATAAGTGTCCACATACTGCGGACCTTAATAGKAAAGATAAAAAGACTGTGTTAAAATGGTTGTCATAATACTTAAAATGACAAGAGCATCAAAACAGCCTGAAGGCAGATGAAGGTGCTAGCACAATCACAGGCAGACAAGTGCAAGTAACAGTATTTAACAGTAGGTGTTGCAGAAATGCTAGAATTCAACACACTGTCATAGCAGGTACAAAACGCTCACCTTCTGAATTCTCTCAGTTGTGTCATTTTTGTTTTGGTTATTTTGTTTCATCCTATAAGCATATATAAAACAAAAGTTCAAGTGGACTACAGTGAAATTACAGTACATATTTCATAAAACTGAGCATGYAATCCATGTCATATATCCTAACTTAGTTACAAAGAAAAACACTTACCTCCAAGACTGCTTCTGCATTGCTGCACATTTAGACTTTGTCCATTCTGTTTCTCTAATTAAAACCCTAGGAAAAAAAATTAACAATTAGTACAGACTTACCAGAATTGCTTACAGTCACTAACCAATTGTGCTCATTCTTTTCAAATCTGCATACTGAGCCAGTTGTTTCTTACACCCAGCAACAATAATTTACTAGAAATGTCTATTTTCAATGTAAATTACAAATATATTCAGCAATTGCACAGCACCCAAATCCCTCCCTTTCAAAAGACCAGAGAACAGAATACTGGAATACAAGCTCAACCACAAAAGTTCTTTTGTCAAAGTACTTTTGTTTATTTTAAGCAAAAAAAATGTAGTAGTCTGACTTTTGCAAGCACTGGGTGCCTGAATCATGCTGAATTCAAAAGGATCTTCACACTTTTGACACCTTGTCAAGAATGAAAAAAAAAAACCCTATAAATAATTACATTTTAGAAGGGTATCACTCAAACGGTAAACAAAGCAGGAATATTTCCCAAACGCACACGAGACACAGAATTACATAAACTGGAGAAGTTTAGACCTTTGGAAATTTTATTTTTGTATACATCCTTGTGAAGAGTCCCTGCATGTTCTCCACAACTACTTTTTAGATATAATACTGTGATTAAACCCCTACCATTGTCTTTTTCAGGGTAAACAAACCCAATTTCTACAGCTTTTACTCAAACATTTCATACTCTGCAACTCTCTAGTCCATTGTGGCCCTCTGCCACTATCTTCCATCTTTCACTCTCCATCTTTAACTAGGCTGGTCAAACTGAACACAGTATACCAAATGTGGCATTAGAATTGCCAGCCCCAGCCAGCAACTAGGTACTACACAGCTACTCACTCCCTCCCCTGCTGCCAGCCCCCACAGAATAGGAAGAACCTTAAAAAATGATAAAATTTATGGGCTGAGGTAAGAACAGTTTCCTAACTGAAATAAGTATTATAACACAGAGGTAAAGGAGAAAGAGAAGAGTAAAATTGAAGAAACAAGAGTGACGCAGAATACAATTGCTGACCACCTGCTGACCAGTGCTCTTTGCCATACAGCATAGTAGGCTGCTGGTCTTGGTTGCCAGGACATTCTGATGATTCATGCTCATCTTATGGCTCCACACTATTCTGATTCTTCTGAGCAGAGCTACTACCCTGCTAATCAGCCACAAACCTGGGCTGCTGCTGGGGACTACTCTCTCAGGTGCAGGACCTCACATTGGTCTTTGTWAAACCACACACCACTTTTGTTGTGCAAGTCTCCAAACCCATCAAGGTGTCTCTGTGAAATGCTTCCCCATTGCAGTGTATCTTCCTTCCTCACAGTTTGGCACCATCTGCAAGTTTTGTGGGTTTGTATTCAAGACTGTCATCCATATTCCTTATGAAGACACAGCAGGAACTCCAGTCATGGACTAGTTACAGCTTTGAGGCACTATCACCCTTTGGGCTGACCCCTCTAACTTGCTTTCTGTCTTCCACTTGTCCTCRCATAACTTGGATTTAAAATTCTAGTCTTGACTGCAATGACTTTAAGAGCCCCGTAGCATCTCCAGAGAAGTTTCTTATTTACATGCTGTGAGCTCTAAAGAGCACCACTTCTACTCAGCAGACTCAGTGACTGCATTACAAAGTCATCCTCTAGGTATTGCCAGCTCCCACATTGCTCATGCACCACTGAACTACTTTCCCAGCAAATACCAGGGCAAGCTGAAGTCCTCTTTAAGAATCAAGGCCAGCAGAAACCCACCATGAAGTTTCCCCGGATGCTAAACCCTCAGATCTTGACACAAAGGCATGAAACATGACCAGTCCTCTTGTATGGAGCCATACWACATGTACTGACACAGCTCTTTTTACGACAGTGCAACCCCTCATCCTTTTCTGCCATTCACTGAACAACTCACAACTGTCCATGACAGTGCTCCAGTTATGTGCCTTACAAATTCTGCTGATACATAAATCTGCGCCTACAGAAAAGGTTCCAGGTCTAGGTATTTCTCAGGCATGTTTGCCATAAACAAGAGCAGAGAATAGCATATTTTCAGTGAAAAAAATTAAGGTTTAAGTAAATAAAATGTCTCTCACATTAAAAGACTAAACAAGACCAAATGTTTAATCCTGAGGATGTTATATTTTAGGATATGATCCTTTAAAAGTTAAGAAATCATATTGTTAYACCTGTAGAATTCCCTGATCATTTTAATGCCCAAACCATATCTTCCAAAATACAGCATCTTGTAAATGATKTATTTCTTTAGACTACTATGCTTCACAAAAGGTCTACAAGCAGTAAGACTATSAGTAAAGGTGGAAAATATGAGAGTAGTTCAACAGAACTCATGATGAAAAGCATATACAGACTTCTCAAATCCTTTTGGAAACACACACATAAGTCAGTTTCTACAAAAAGACTTTGATTTCTTTTTATGTATTACTCACCGTGCTTTTCTCCCGTATTCTTGAATAATGAAGTCTTCCCTTTGAATAATTTGTAGCAGTTTATTGTATGCAACTCTATGTCTTGCTTTTGCTATGTACATATCCTCAGGTCTCCTCATTAGAGCTTTAGCAAAAGGTATATCAGTGCCTAAACAGAAGTCAGTGTTTGGATTATATATTTTGCTGTTATCAGACAGACAACTTCCTAATCTATTTAGTTCAATCTGCAAGAATCACAAATCAAGATGCTCATTTTAACCTGGACCAAAACAGACCATGTAGTGTACCACCTTTCTTGCCATTTTTTTTTATTGTACACACCTTCATTCCCTCATTCTCATTCCCTTTCTATATCCTCTAGATTACAATAATACAAGATCTGATCCTTCAGAATTCCTCAGGCTCTGAGAAAGAAAATATGATAGCAGTCCAATACTTTTGGACYAAACCACTGCTTGTGTGGGTAAGGTGTAATACTGCATAAGTGAACCTTGGAACAAGACCCACAATGCAACACAGAGCAATTCTAGTCTGCACTACCTATCAACAGTAGCCTAATGCAAGTGCACAGAACCTTGTGAAAGACTTGGACCTGAGCAGCCAACTCAGAACTACTTAAAGCTCCTATCATATCTTAAAGACTTGACAGATTTACAAACATAACAAATGAAACGTTTTTATTGTCCCATTACAGCTTACCTGCAGAGAGCTTTCTCATGTCCTCAATCATTACGTATCTTGCAAAACGGTAGACCACATGAATAAATTTAGCACCACCAGGACAAATCAGTGTGGAAGGTGTAATTCGTGGAATACCTCTTTCCGTGTGATTCTAGAAAAGTTCAATTGTTTTAAACACAAAACTAGCCTAAGAAGCATAAACAACAGCTATCAAAGACTTGGCTGCATACCAAAATGCTGCAGATTACCCACTACCAAGGCTGATGTAAAGCTAAATGACTTTGCCACCACAGCTGACAGCTTCTGTAGTCAGCAGAAGAGAATAAAGCTTTTTCAATGTTCCCAMTAGCCCACCTAGTCTTGCACTCGAGATACTTTCAATGCAAAGACTGAAATCAGTGTTRGATAAATGTTAGAAATTGGTGGCCTCCTCACTCCTAACTGGTAACCCCTATCTTTAAAAACATTCAAATTTTCTTTCGTATAGTCTACTGAAGTCACTAGTTAGTGTACTTTAATCATATTTAAAGAGACCACATCATTGGTTTTCACCTTATCCACTATTACTAAAAACCAGAAGTGCTGTAGCATATAAAGGCAAGATTTCTAGAACAATCACAAAAACTAAGGCAGCACAAGAAAGCAAAGCAATAACCAACGACATCTGAAGCAATGAGTTTTGGTTTGTCTGTAATAAGCTCACCTTACATTTTAGTCCCTTCCCCCATATRCAAGAAAATACTATTAATAAAATTTTTCATGCATGAATCAACTTTCACAATAAACACCTTCCCAGGCAATTTTAAAAAAGTACTCCTCAAGCTGAAGGAAGTTATTCTCACCCAGGGCTAAGGGACTCTCTAGACTTCTGTGTGACCAAATACTGTTAACCCRAAAGCAAGCTACAGTAATTTTTAAATCCACAATTAAGTCTCTCTTTTAAATTCCACAATGACAATATCTTTCCTTCAAAGAAGTCCAAGATAAACTTTATGAAAGAATATACAAGGTAAAATTGAATTCTTTTATTTAAAAATCCTTGTTTAAAACTCTAAAGTAACAGAGTTCCCTCAAAACAAGAATAAGGTTACAGAAATCAGTAGAGCATCAACATCCACTTTTAGTAACACTCACCGCAATTTCTCTTAGCCACACACAGCACTGCCTCCTAAATCTAGGACTTGCTAGTTTTGTGCATCTCCATTTCCTTTCCATTTAAAAAGGATGAGGAAGAAGGGATAAAAAAAAAAAAAAGCCATTTCAAAACATGTTTAAATAATCAGATAAATAATTAGCATTGTAAAAACAAAACTAAGACACAGATTTCTTCTTGATGCCAAGCCAGAAAATGAGGGGCATATGACCAAGACTAGATATAAATTGTTAAAAGACAACTTTTCTTTCCATAAATTAATTTCAGATTACTTCAGACAGAGATCTGTTAGCAGCTCTTTTTAACTCAGGACACGAAAGAAGGAAAACAAAAAGAGCTCTGAACCCTGACCATTTTCATAACTGGTCCTCCTCCTGCCATATCTTCAAATGTAAAAGCTAAAAAGCATCRCTATACAAAGAAAACCATTAAAGAACACAGGGTTCTTGCCGTGTTGAAGTCCTGGAAACAATCCAGAAATGGAACACATTACTCTCTCCGGTCATCAAGATGAATGGGACAGGCAGATTACTTATCAGCTATTRACATTTATATCAAAGTTGCCAAGTTACAGACAGTACCAGAAGCAACTAATTAAGGCAAGGTTTTAGATTGATCAAAATTGATTGACCAGTTGTGAACAAAAAAAMCCCCAAATTCTCTGACTGTATGCTCCTCTTCCACAATATTCCCCAAGAAACCACTTCCCTCCCCTCCAGCAACTCTATAAAACATATTCTTGATTAAAGACACAGCAGTAATCTCAGAAGCCAGATACTTACTTGAAAGTTCGTTTTGCACGATGCTTATCTAGCTTAGTAAACAAGAAGAGGGCAACGGCAGTAAACGCTCTGTTGTTTGGTTTAGCAAACATATCCCTAAAACACACAAAACAGCGACATCAGAAATAACTGACAACAAAGCATTTCTACAAGCTGCTAAAGAATACAAAACTGAGTTATATTACAGAGTAACATGGTGAATGCTTTATTTCCTATGTAAAARTATACACCTTCCATCCTACTCAACACAGGTGAAATCCGGGGCTGCAAGACAAGACCTGTGGCCAGCAGACCCAAGGAGGTTATTCTGCCCCTCTGCTCTGCTCTTGTAACATCCCACCTGAAGTGCTGCATTCAGTTCTGGTCCCCCKAACATAAYAAGGACATGKAACTCTTGGAGCAAGTTCAGAAAAGGAGCACAAAGTTGAAAAAGAGACTAGAGTATCTCCCCTGCAAAGACTCGAGAAGGCTGCATGAAGACCTCAGAGCAACCTTCCAGTATCTGAAGGGGGACTAGAGGGAAGCTGGAGGGACTCCTCGTCAGGAATTGCAGTGACAGGAGTAATGGGTACAAGCTGACAAGAGGGAAAATTTAGATTAGGTATTAGGAACAAAATATTTACTGTGACAGTAGCGAGGCACTGGAACAGACTGCCCAGGGAGGTTGCGAATGCTCTAACCCTAGCAGTGTTCATGACCAGGGATGGGTTAAGGCCTTCGTCTGGCGGGAGATGTCCCTGCCCATGGCGGAGCARTGGGATTTTTAAGATCCATTCCAAAGTCCTAACATCCTACGATTCTAAGAAACAATTCCGGCGAAAGCGTTATCTCTCAAGCCAAGTTTTCAAAACACGTGCTAGGAAGCCGCTCACCTCGCCTTCCCAAGATTATGCGGGGAAGCAGAAGTTCTCACCATTCCTGGGTTTCACTTCTTCAGACAAAGACAAGAGGGGCTGCGGCGGCACTGCGGGCATTTCCCGGGCGCTACATATCGCCAGGGGCACCRGGCCCGTCGGCGCCCATGGCGAGACGCTCCCGCCTCGCCCTCCCGGCTGAGCCCCCGGGCCCCGCTCGGACCCACCCCCTCCCCCGGCTCTCCGAGCACTGACCTTCCTAGTCTCACGCCAGAGTGGTATTTCGGGTAGAAGCCCAAAGCCAGCAAGCAGAGCCAGAGGTGATCGCTCTCCCATTTGGAACCCATGCCGGCTCTTGGCACGGAGCAAGCAGCGCTGCCTCCCGTCCCTCACAGTCGCGCCATCTTCGCCAGCCCGCCAAAATCTCCCGCGCGCGGGCCCGCCCACGCCACGCCCCTATCCTCGCGAGATCTCCCGCCAGGCCCCGCGGCCGACGACAACGAGGCCGGGCGCGCTGCCTGACGGGAGCTGTAGTCTGGGCGCCTTCCARAAGGCTTTTCCTATTTAAATAGGTTTGTAATCGGACTGCAGAACTTAACGCGGGGGGGAAACCAACCCAACCACCAAACCCAAACAAGTAAAACTCGCACCGGCAAGCGGGCTGTGCGGTTCAAACTTTTATTCCAAGGCATTTCAGTGACCATTCTTGGAGGCCCTCCCAACGACAGCTGTCCCAGGATGAGGGCGCAGAGATGTCCCCGCGGCCGGGGCAGTGCCGCAGCTCCCGTGACTTCGCCACAGTCACACCAACGACAGACAGGTCTCTGCCACAGTAGTTCAGCCTCGTCCTCGGAAAGAAATGTTAACAAGCAGCCTCCAGTCCCGTTCCTACTCTCCCCAACTCCTACAGAAGTTACTGTGTGCGAGCAAATGCGGACTCACCATCCCTTAGCAAACAACTGATTGAGATTTTATTTAAACATTAAAAAAAAAAAATCACTGCCATCACAACTATCTTCACATTCAATTCTTTGTCTTCCAAATTTTCTTTGTCTGAAATCTTTATCTCTTCACTGTCTATTTTTCCTTTCTTTTTACAGTCTCTTCCCCTTTCTTTGTTAAATGCTCTCCTTATTCCCAACTTTGATATTGAAGCATTTACCCCATTTTAGTCTCAGGTGCCACAACTGAGCGTCACGATGGCCAAAGTATTTGCACACAGAAGGCATGTGGAGAGAAAGGAAGTCATTTTGTGCATGAAGCACTCTTGCCCCACAGGAAAGCTCTAAGCGTCTAAGCTCTGAAAGTGCAGAGCCTAAAAAAACACCTGAGAAAATCTGATAGATAGACAAAGTCTCTTACCCCTTCCAGCAGCAAAGAGGTAGATGCAGCACTGCTTTTCACGTAGACTGAAAGGGTTAATTTTGTGGGCAAATCCTCATCAACTCCTTTTGTTGGCAGCCCTTTATGCAAAGCACTGGGGTGTTCTCATGGCTGCTACCAGCAGGAGAACAGATCATTAACAAAAATCAGATTAGTTGGATACACTGCTTAGGCTATACCTGGCTTGTAAAATGGGAGCTTGACACCCATGCTAACCAATTAATGTAGCGTGCATTCCTTACATTAAAAAACCCAGATTTTTGATGCAGCTAAGTGAAACAGTACTGATTTTTTTTAAAAAATATCCCCATAATCCCTAAACTAGGCAGGCTCACCTTTAAAAAGGAGAAATCTAAATTAAACATGGCAAAGGTACATTGTATCAAAAAGACATTTTTATGCTTCTCTATTCAGCTCTTTGCCCTGTAGTGTAAGGGCCATTTGTGCGTGAAAAGTCCTGTTGATCCTCTTCATCCAAATCCAAAATGTCTGGGACATCATCTGACTCTGAAGACAGGTCTGTAATAGTGAAATCTGGAACCTGTGTAGGAATGAAATTTCAATCAATTTAAAAGTAAAACTAAACAAATTTGTGCAGTACTCCTTCACTGAAGACAGGACACAAAGATGCTTAGCACCTCTAGAAATCAGACCCAACATCCTGATTWCAGAGTGAAATATGCGCAGACACATGAAACACAAAGCATTAAGACAGACCAAATACAACATAAGATGGAAATCAGTTGCTTAGAAGGCAGGATTTTGTAGTAGAGGTGGCAGACAGCTGAACTTAGTGGACTGAATTTGGTGAAACGGGTGACTCGAACTAATTTTGCCYTTCTTTTCACAGAAGCAATAAACTATACAAAGTAATCTGCCCTGAGGAGATTGATATGGATGGCTTTATGTTGCTCTGCCTGGCAACTGCATCAAACCTTTCCTGAGGAAACAAATACCTGAAACTGCAATCTCACTTTGGCCTCTGTTTTAACTGCATGTATAGTATTCTGCGGCTGCATTGCAAAGCAGCACTGGGTTTCCAGGAATTGTCAGAGAGACATCAGTGGATACATGGATATTACAGACTTCTAAAAATGTTGGCTAAGACACTTAGGAGCTTAAGTCCCAACCCTTAAGTCCCCTTAGTAGGACTTAGATTACTTAGGCACTTCTGAAAAATGGGATACAATTAAGCAATTTACTCATAACCATAAATTTTTTTGCCCCAAGTGAGAAATACTCACATCTATAGTTTGATTTATGGTTAATTTTAATGTTGGTGATGTGACATAGTTGAAGTTAGGCACAGTATCAGCAAATAAGTACTGGTGCACTCTGACAGGACTTTGGTTCTGMATGCTCAAAGGAACAGCAACTTGTAGGCATTTCTGGAACTTAAGCTCAGTGCAGATTGAAGAGGCATTTTAAATCCATTCCCTAACTGCAAAACTCTTTATGACTTACTTTAATGAATGACAATAGGCAAGAAAAATCTATGCTTTGCCTGCTATGGGAGAACATGTCAGAAGGGCAACGAACATAGCAAATAAAGGGACTACTGTTTCAGCTACCAGGTTGTATGTAGCACAGAAGCACTGCATGTTAATTTACTGCTTCTTACAGAGTAGGCAGTCACTRGACAGCAGGGAATTTTTAAATATTAATTATTAATACTGATCTTTAGAAGAACTTAAGCAGCATGTGACTTACCAGACACTCACCATTCATACCATGAAATGCATGGACCACTTTTGAGAACTTAGATTTGATCAAAATAAAATCAGTAACTTTTGTCTCCCAAAAAAGCATTTTTATACCAGCAAGCATTTTCTTGCATCTTTCTGCTTATGGCAGTTTTCCTAAAACTTTCGTAACTGCTCTTAGAGAAAGCAACAAGTTGTCCCATTATCAGCACATAAGCCTGTATTTCATACTGCAGTACAAAGACAGGTATCCTAACAAGACTAAGTAGTCCATATGCAATTTTCAAAAATGTGCCCAAATGGATGGTTTCAATGTATTTACACTGACCAGGATACAATCACATTCAGTAAGTGTGTCTGTCCAGTGAGATTTTTCTCTATCGTAGGTTTAAGAGGCTTTTATTACTTATATCCATTTCGTTCTTCACAACAACAGAGTAATTGCTTGAATTTAAGTTTGTGCTTTCTCTAGCTCCTTAATGCATGCAGTAGAAGAACCTGACTCCTTTAATGTAAGTTTTTGATAGCCATGAAAGAACTTCAAATTGGAATGTATGCCAGCRTGAGTAAAACAGACTAGCTACCAGTATGACTTGCCTCAATTCTGACCATGCTAAACTGTATTAGAACCACATATTCTGACATYAGCACCAAACTAAAACAATGCAAAGCCCTTGGTGTTATGGGATTGCTAATGTAAGGAACCTTCACTTCCACACCACACAACTTTTCACAGTTGACTACACTGCTTTGTTTCAACCTCCGATCAATTCTTGCAACAAAGAATAAGGCCAGATACAATTCTTCATGCTRTTTCTCTGTACAATTCAGCACTCCATTTACAAAGATACAATACTTGCAAAATCCCTACATAGAACATTGCAAAAAAAAAACTTTTGCATTTTGCTGTCTTCATATACAAATGTTAATGTCAATACTAACAACTTTAATCCGTTTTTTTTGATAAGTAAGTTTTCAGAACTGAGCCACTAGCATTTTGACACCATATTCTCATTTTGTAAACTTCCAGAACAAGCACTTATTTTTAGTCATCAGAGACTGTATTATCCAAAAGAAATAAAATTGCGATGAACTGGCAATAAATTAAAAGAAATTCATTTAACAAAACACTCTGCCCAATACCTCCAGCTRGCTGCTGCATTTTAGACTCTCTGATCATACAAATTACTAACTGATCATGCTTAAAAGTAAGTTCAGTTCCATTTCCTCTTTTTAATTAATTATATTTTAAAGTTTTTTGGTAGTTTTTACTGKTTTTTTTTTTAAATAAAGAGAAATAATTCATCAGTTCCCAGATAATTCCCACATCCTCTCACCTATTTTACTAGCTATAAAATGTTACCTTAAATTGAATTCTGGAAAAAATAYTGCAGAAATATTAATCTTGAAGAATAGCAGACATTTCAGAAGCTTTCTGCCTTTCTTTAGATTGAGGCAAACTAGCTGTATCTCCAGTCCTTATACAAATCTTGTAATTTGGCTTTGACCAATGCTATAAATGTTTGCAAAACTTGCATACCGTATGGAGCTATTTACAAATGTTTGTATTGAAAGCTTTTGTAAAAAAGGATTATCAGGAATGACAGAATAATAGTTAAATGCACCTGGGAAGAGGCAGCATCAACTAGCATGAACAGTTTTTAAGTGATCACTAAAAAAGTAATTTTCTTATTTATTCCTAAATAAGTGATACAAGTGATAATCATTTAGTATTCTAACCTTTACCATCTCAAGTTTTGTGTGACTTGCAGCCTTTGACATTCTTGTAGTTCATGTAGTTTATCTGACCTACTCAAACAGCTGAATTCATTTCCTATCATTTTCAACACATCTGGTCTTACCTTTTTTGAAAGGTTCCAGAGAAACCTCACAGCTTTCAAGCCSAAGCTATATCCTCAAAAGTGATTTTGGACTAAGAGCAAGCAAGCTTCTGTGCAGTGCAGCTGATTGGTTTAATTGATTTTGTTTAATACATGTCATTAGAGAGAAACAGGTAAGATGGCAGTCTCTCAGGTTTCCCTTCTTTATTTAAGAGGAAGCACCTCAGCTCCAGTCAAAAACAACAGTGGCAGAAAACAACTAAGGCTTTGGAAGGCATCATTCTTGCCTCCAGTGGACATATTAAGTCACTCTCTCTAGCTGCACTAGAGAAAAATACCAAGTCTGTCTGTGGCGCTGCAGTTAGACTGGAGTGTGGGAATATGCCATGCTCAATACTTGCAGTAAGATACCCATTCAAGTACAGATGCAATCCAGTTTAAACATTCACTGCTYTCCTTATTAGCAGAGTCTGATAATCTTAATCAGAGAACTTTATTCTATTATCACCAACTTGCTGTTATTCAGCCCTCTCTTCCACTACAGAAGGGTTCCTAATCCTGATGGGGGTGGTGGGTGTGGATAGAAACTTTAAATAAACACTCGGGGGGGTGCGCACCATCCAAAAAAACGAGCACCTATCTCAACAGCATGACACAGGAGCCCAACCATTAGGTAAGCATTTAACCAGGCCTTGCTCTGCTTGCAACCACCAGTTGTAGGTCAGGTGCCAGAAGTGTAAGTAACTTTTGAACAAAAGCCACCACGGTGAGGGAGAAGTGCTTTGAAGGGCTAGGCTGTGACAAGTTTTCCTTGCTTTCTACTTCATCTGCTTGCTGAGGTTTAGTAAAGGCAGATGGCCTGCAAGAGTACAAACCAGTAACACAAGACAGAACAGACACAATGCACTGCTCCTGCCAGATGATGCTGTTTATTCCTCAGTCCTTAAAAGACATTATTGAAAAGTATGAGTATCTTACTTGATTGATAACCTCAGATGATCCCTCACACCTGGAATGAAAGCCCAGAGCAACTGGACTTTAAAACACATGGAAGAACAGTAATTTCCTTCTTTGAACAGCTCAATTAGTTCTGTTCTGTTCCTGAGCACATCTACAACAGTGGATGCACTCTACATGTATTACGAGAGATAATGGAGATAAAAATGGATATTGTCAGTGGACCTATGCAATAGCTAAAGTAAATTTAAAAAGCAGTTAATTCCTGAAAGCACTGTGTCTCCAGAAGTCTTAATTCAGGCCCTAGCTGGGAAGGAGTCTCACCATCTCCTGTTAATTTCATGTTAAAAACATGTTATATGAGTATTTAAAGTTGGAAGTTACAGAATCCTTATCTGTCATCCCGTTTTGTTATAGTTTCATTTAATACTGTGCTTAGAACAGTCTTCCTCACACTTCTAGGCCAGCCCTGACCTAAGAGCTAACCCTCTCACATTAAAAGACTGAACACGTAATTTGCTTTRGTGCCTGCATCATGCCAGGTGGAGGTATTATTCCATGTAGCAATGCATCACTACATGATAAGCTTTCTTTGAACTGCATATTTGGTGACCTCTTTGAAAATGGTGACCAGCATTGCTACACTTGATGGCTGCAACCCAAAATAGTATAGGGCACAAACTAGGATGAAAGATACAACTTACCTGGAAAGCCCTAAATCAAGAAAGCTTATTTCTTATTTCCCAATTCTTTTCCAAGGGAGGGATTCACAGGATTCACTGAGAACGCCACCCAAGGAGTTGAGCGTTAATGTACATTTGTCTCTCAAGAGGATAAATAAAGTTAAATTAAAACTGGTGCTGCAGCTGTTTATAGGAAGTCTGAAGACAAAGCAGGTAGATGGCCATGTCATGCACACACAACACCTACTGCGAAGGGAGGAGAGGGTTCTTTTGTCCATATCCATCTTTTTTGGCAATATTAGTACATCCAGCAGCTCACAGCTTAGGTCATCTTTAAAGGTGACAACAGCAAGGATCAACAAAAGCAGCAGTAAAACTCAATGGATGGATACACAGAAATTCAAACGGAAGGAAATGCTGCAGCAGTATTTCATCTATCAAWATATACACAAGCACTTTCCATACACATCTACTTCATTTGCATATCAAACTTGCTTTCTGCTGGACCCTCTCTGAAGGAGTCACAGAAGAGCAAGTTAGATGGTTTTAAAACAAAGGAGACAGACTTTGGCTACTAAAGCATTTATTACTAACATACAAAAGCAAGTTACAAAATGATGGCTACAAAAACACACACACACACACAACAGCAGGCACCTGAGTACAAACAGCATGAATCTTGCCTTTATACTGCATATTAAAAAATGTGTTGATAATTATTTCGTCAGTCACTGGAAGAGTGTTCAAGGAGCATCTAGATGATGCTCTAAGTCATTTAGTTTAGATTTTAGTAGTCCTGCAAGGAGCAGGAGTCGAACTTGATGGTGCTTATGGGTCCCTCCCAGCTTGAGATAGTCTATGATTCTGTGGTCAAGTTACTGTGTTACACAATTGTTAAGTTTGTACATTTAATGTTAACACTGTCACAGCCTTTGACTCCAGCTGACTCATTCAGAAACCCCACTTACAGCTTTGGCATTCTGCACTCACAGAACTTTTGTCATGAACTGTGTAGCAAYAGAATCTGAGACAATCAGATCCATAATTATCAAATGTGTGATCTGCAGCAAACATAGTACGTAAGAGTACACAGCTAGACTGCAGAGCTTCCAAAAGCATATCGTTACATATAAGGCTTTTATATAATTCTGGCAGAGATTGTACTTGTTGCTTAAAGGCTTTTAGCTATGGTGGGTTTTCTTTAGATTGGTAGTATTAATACTGGTGAAGCATGGTGAGGTTTCTTGTCAGACAAAAGGGGCATACTGATAGCTGTCAGCTGCCAATACTTTGGCACTTAAATTAGCTTGAATTTTTAAGAGTGGCTAAAGTACATAGGACAACACAGCCTGTGTGTCCGCGTGTCYTGGCCTGTACATCCCCGTACTCCTGTATTTATGAATATTTCACCAAAAAATGGTGAAAAATTGTTTTTTGACAGCTACACTTAGTAAGACCACTCATTTGATCAGTCAGCAGAGTACATGCATGGCTGTGCAGTTTATTCAGTAGTGTGTTCAGGCTGTTTGTCTTTCTCGCTGGAACTTTCCTCCCCTTCACCTTTGCTTTCAGCATGCTGAATGCCAGGCAGTTGTAGGTAAAAGGGACCTACCAGCCAGTTGAGCGGTGTGTTGTTAACAAGATAATCCATCACATCATCCAGAGACTCCTTCATTTTCTTCAGCTGTCCTTTGCTAACTGCAATAAAGCTGTCTGATAATTCTTGGAAGGAGGATGCTGACCGAAAGCTCTGGTAGACATCACCAGCCATTGACCCAATACCGTAAACCTGATCCTGAACATTCTGTGGCAGCCCTTGTAGGCTTGAGACCAGTGTGAGGCACGTGGTCTGAAGCTGCTGAGTGAGGCTCCGTGCAATAGCTAGAGTTCTTGACTCAATGTGCTAGAAAGAAGAAGCATAACAGCATGTTAGTGTCTTTTTATGACTGTGGTGGCTTTCTGTTGCTCAAGATAAATAAAGAAGCAAAGTAAAGGGGATGTAAATGAAATAAAGACTGAAAAGCACTTGAAATTTCTTCAACACCCAAGTACCCAATGAAAAGAAACATTGACAGCTTCTACCCAGTGACAGACAAGCAGATTCGTGTTTCAATTCTGGATAACACATCACAGCAGGTAAGCACGTTCTAATCAATGCACYACTCCTGAAGGCTACATGTAAGACTCAGAGAATCTGTGCCTAACAGTGCTTTATGCTGACAAATCATTATTTCTTGTCTGGACACATCAGATAACTGGTTTCTAGCTCATCTACATACAGATATCCCAATACAGGTTCACATGCTAAACAGGATGACCATCCTCAAGAGATGAGAATGAACCCCAGAGTGTTTGCAAGAAGTAGGCTCATTTAAGTTTGGGTCCCCTACTTTTCAGTAATCAGCTACCCTGAGCTTCAGCATCCAGATTCCACATTTGCACAAAAGCTTCTCTATTGTACCCTTCAGGGACTATTAGTCTGCCATTACCTTGATGGAATACAAACTATATTTCTGGTGCACATTTACATCTATTTACCTCAGCACTACGCAGATCATCACCATCATTTTGGCCTGTATTTCTCTTCCATTCTACCCAGGATTGATAAAGCTTCTCCTGAGCACCAAGAAGTTTCTTATTGGCACTATTCACGTTCTTTCTGGCATACTCGATCTGAAATACAGCCAAATAAGGAAGTAGAGCCAAAAGTCCAAACAGTTCCTTTAGGGCTACTCTACCTTGACCGTTACTCAACCTCCTTTTTAAATACTTCAGAAGCTCAATACGAAAGATATTGGGGAGTGCAAGAGTGTGTTCAGCCTCTTCAAAGAATTGCAAACTGGAAGAAGTTTCAAGATGTTATGCAGTGCTCCCTCTGCCTCAACTATTTCCCCCTCCCCCACTAGATTCTTACAGAAGGAATTGAAAGTGTATAGAAGGCCATGACTCCATGTGCAGTTTGTCCTGTACATAAAGGTATACTGCTAGGATAAGGCTAGCAAAGTACCAGAAATGCTCAGAGGTAGAAGCAGCAAAAGAGCAAGTCCCAAAAGAATTTGACATTTTATTAATAAGAAGGACTTATAGGGCTGAATGTTTCTAAATTGCGTAACATTTTTTTCACTGAATGAAATATGTGTCAAAACCAGCATTACAAAACAGGAATAAATTCAAACATGTTACTTCTATTTCTGCAGCACCTGCAGTTACAAGGAATTGCTCCTTAGTTCACAGCTCAGCCTGATTCAGAAGTCACCTGAATGGTGATGAAAATCTCTTAATGGCAAATGTTTTGTATTTAAAAAATGCATTTAGTCTGAGAGAGCAATCCCAGTTTTCCTTTGACTCTTATTGGCTGTTTTCTTCACTCTAAAACAATGGCGGCATAAGCTTTTTATAGATCAAGTGAAAGCTTAAACTTACCAGGCTAACAGTGTAGTGGAGCTGAGAGATTGTCTCCTGGCTTTTCTGTTTAGCATCTCTAACTTTGTTTAAGGCTTGTTGGTAGGCACGTGTGCGGACCTTCGAAGACAGGGATCCTAGTCTAACATAGTAGCTTGGCTTTTGAACTTCAACTTCAAAACCTTCAACATTTGCAGCTTCTTTCTCTAGGTTTGTAAAAAGGATGCAAATTGATCACTGCAGGAAAACTTGAGAGATCTGAGACAATTTTACCTGCCCTGTAAAACCTGAATATTGGGTTTGTTGAGTAGTCCTTTAGCACCACAGGTGGGCTGATAGACCACCTTACATGGAAATCCTTACTTTCATTCTGCTTCCATATGAAGATGCTGGTATTACAACCAGCAAGGCAAAAGGCACTTTGGGAAGCACATGCCCCCTTCTCCCCCTTCTCATGCCCCCTTTCTCCAAGAAATAAATGGATGATTGGCTGCTTCTCCCAATACAACCACTCCAACAAAATCAAATTTTGAATTGGTCTTACCTAGTTCTGCTTCTGTAAGTGGAAAATACTGATCTACAAGGGTCTCTGATTTTGTGAGAGCACTGTCCACTCCGCTGCTCACCATTTGTACCACACGACTTCCCAGGACAGTGTTAATGCTGCCATTGACAACGGATTTGGTCATTTCTACGCTGTCTTGCACTGCTTCTTTAGTCTTGCCCACAACTCCAGTGATCGTGTGAGCAACTGTTTCCTTGGCACCAGTCACAGTGGTTGTTACAGCTTCTCTGGCTCCAACAACTACATCCTTGGCATTGGCAACAACCTGCCATAAGGACATGCATTGATTTACTAGAAGTGTTAACTAGTGAGAGCYACCTAATCCAGAAAATTATAGATTCATGTTAAAGCTTGCATAAGTATTGGTTATCTAGGATAAATTTTGCCCTGAAAAAATACATACAAGAGAAAAAAGAATATGACTGCCATGCAGCCTCCGACTAAAAACTTCAGTGAATGTAATCCAGGCATTTAACACTGAGCAAGAAAGAGACATAGACTCAAGTTTTAAAAGACACCTATCAGTGAACTGCAGTTTTAGACAGATGTGTCAAATGGTGGGCAATCCAAAGTAATTTTTAAAAAGGCTTAATGGCCTCCCAAGGGCAACAAACAGTTCCACAGATTCACCTTTTACTTTCTCATTGCTTCCAAGCTGTGCTTCAGGCATAGCTTTTTGAAATCTGYCCCCCTGGGGTTTTAGTGGTAATATAAGAGAAGGGTATATGGTTCTTCTCTTTAGCATATGTAAATGGAAAGAACTTACCTTGTCGGTGGGTTGATTCAGTATAGGCAGTCTCTCTTCAATTTTGTCTAGACCTATACAAGCATAGTTGTTGGCAACTACAACTATAAAACAAATTACAAGAGACAATATTAATTTTTTTTCCCTTAGAAGGACAAATCAAACAAAGTCCCTCATGCAACAGTCTTGAAGTAGTTTTCTCCTCACTGAGATTTGAGACAGCAAAGCCAAAGAACAAGGCACATTTACAGTGACAGAAAAGAAGATCCTTACTTTTAGGCAGAGAAAATTCATTTGATAATTTAMAAGCAACAGGGAGAACAAGCTGAAACACCTGGCCTTCTGCCATTCTATGAAACCAGGCTTCTGGTTACAACAACCTCGTGACATAGCTTCCAAATTTAACCAATGTAAGAAAGTACGACAGTGGCAATTTGAAACCAGGTGAAAAGTGAGGAAGGTGTTGAGCAAGAGACTGTGTAATCATCTCACACATCAAAAGTTCAATTTAGTATTATGAAAGCTGAAATCTGCTTTCAGTCTAGATTATTATCTTTTTAAATTTTACTAATCTGTAATCAGTTGCTCAACAAGCCAGGCAACAGGTTCAGCCAGCTACCTGAAACAGCATTCCAGACCAGCATGACCATATTAAATCATCAATGCATCTGAATATATGAAATAATCAGTTAACCAAAGTTATGAACAGCTTCATCTTTGCCTTACTTTGTGGTTCCAGTTTCTGAATGATAGGCATAGCACTTGTCATGGCTACCGATGTAATTGTCTTCACTCCTTTCTCTGCTATCTCACATACTGACTTCAGGTAAGGATGRTTATCCTTTGTGGTGATGTAAGCGGTGGACACCATATCATAGGTGGAGCTCACCAAAGGAAGCTTGGCAACCCTCGATACAATGTTCTGTTTAAAAGAGAAAGGCATCACTCAGCTTCTTCCTTCCTCATCTACACAAAGAAATTATGGGACTAACTCAGACATACCTGCTGTGGATCAATTGCTGCCAGTGCCATTTTTTCAGGTCTTGAACCTTACACAGCCTGTGAAAGAAGCATATCTGAGTTATGGCATCATATCTGCTTCATCTTGGCACGAAATTTTGAAACCAATAACCTTATTCTGATTCACCCCATTTAACAGGATCAGGATGCTCACAATCATGCTTACTGGATTATATTTTATTGTAACAATTTACAAATCCAAAACTTGGTTTAGGCAATGCAAATACATCACATGCACAAGTCAGCTTTGAGGTACAGCAGTTCATTGGTGAACAACCAGCAGTTCATTGATGAATCACTAGCTGGTGAATTCATTTATTTTTCTAGAATGAAGACACCCTTGGACATATCTGTTGARCCAGGACAAAGAAAAGCCACCCTACAAGTCACTAAAAATCTAGTTCAAGATGTCCAAGTCAGACAAAAAACCCACCGACAATAGCTTTAATCAGATCAGATCTTTTAGAGAGCCCACCTAAGGCTCACTCTGTTCTGCTTRCTAAAAAGTTAGCATTCCTGTAACACACAGAGCACTGGATTTCCCTACTGAAGGAAATTAATCTCCTTTATGCTAATCTAGACTAAACTATTACACATTCTCCACTGAAACAAGTTGCAAACATCCATCAAGTCATCATTCAACAAGTCTACMGTACGCAACATACATTCCAAAGTGTATTCCCACAAAGAAAATACTAATAGTCCTCCCCACGTCAACCCTATAGGAGTGAGGTATTGCAGTACTACATAAAGAGAACACCCTGAAGCCCACTGTCATCCTATGCACATATGCAGGCTGAACTAAATCTGCAGGAAGCACTCCTTCCATTAATGGTTTCCCATAATGCTTAAGTTCCAGAAGAATCTGTACAAAAGGAGGCAACAAAAAGATAAGCTAAGAGTCCATCCTCAAAAGGATTGTGGTGTTCAAGGCCTTCTGATAGATTTGTAAAAGAGCCAACCTCAGCTTTCTGTGCCACACATATAAAAGCAAAAAAAGAATGTGTTAAAATCCATCCCCATTGCATAATGGGGAACAAGAACAGCATCCTSTTAACATTTTGCAGGCATATTTGCACATATTAACATACATGTGCCATAAAGTAATGCCTGTAATGAGATTAACCACTGTACGTGGAACTCACAAGCATGACAACTAACAGACAAGGGTTACAGAAGTAACTGTTTTCCTTCTATTTATCAAGCATTGAAACACCCGCAGAAACGTGCTACGTTTCTCACACAGCATTGCGCGCCAGATCTCTTGAAGTACAACTGAAGTTATTTCACAAAGTATGGTACAGAACAGAAGAGACTAGAAGCACACAATCTGGCGTCTGAAGGAAAAAGGGCCGTTACTTTTAGGACTATTCAATATTTGTGGAATGTGCCATAAAATCCATCCACACGAGGCACGCATTTGAATTTTAGTCTATTACACCATCGCAGTCAGCCTGTGAAGCTTCGCTCTTAGAGAYAAGGAAGATAACTAGGATCTTGCATAGTTTCAGAGACCCCCTCAATAGGTTCAGCCCTAGCGAAAGTCGGATCTACCCTCTGGAACAGGTGAGCGAGACGCCCGGAATCCAAGTCCAAGCATATTTCAGAAACAGATTCTGAAGAGAAAAGCACATACGCTACGTCACAAACGTCATTCCAGCTTTCCCCCCTCGCTATGGAAAGAAGCGAAAGAAAGCAGCACGACGAGGCACGCAGAGGAGCCGCGGCGCCTGCTCCGGCTCGCCGCGGTCCCCACGGCAGGAAGGCGCGCCGCTTTCCCAAGCGCCTCCACGGGCCGCTTCCGGGACGGGCATTCCAACGCCGCTCCCGGGGCCGGACGAGGTTCTCGGGACTTTGGGGAGCCGGGAGAACCTCGGGCAGCCTACCGACCCACGGCGGGCGGCGGGGCCCGCGGGGCGAGAGCAGCGGGGGTGGCCCGGCGGCCAGCGCCGCCCGCGGGGCCGCAGCYACTGCCCGCTCCGCCGCGGGCTCCACCATATTGCGGAGTCAGCCCCGCGGGGCGGGCAGGTGCGCCCGCGGCCGCCGAGAGCAGCGCCGCGGCACCGGGGCGGCCCTACTCACCCGGGAGGAGGGAGAAGGGGTCGGAGCCGCCGACTGGAGCACGGGCAGGGTCGCGGCCACGGGCACCGCCACCGCTGAGTGGGGAGCGCCGGCCTCGCCCCGCTATTTATGGGGCGTCACCGCCGCCGCGCGTCACCGCCGGTGCGGGGCGGGGCCGGACACGTACTGACCCCAGCAGCGGTCAGCGGGAGGGCACTGCCCTGTCCGGGAACGTCTTAGTGACGGGAGCTTGTGGGCAGTTGCTCCTGCTGAAAGCCGGTTCACTGAAGCRCAGAGTATGCTGAGTTGGAAGGGACTTACAAGGATCATCGAGTCCAACTCCTGGCCCTTCTCAGCACCATCGCCAAGGGTCACACCATGTGCCTGACAGCATTATCCATGCGCTTCAGTTGTCAGGCTGGTGCTGTCTACCGCTTCCCCTGGGAGCCTGTTCCAGTGCTCAACTCTGGGTGAAGAATCTTTTCTGATATCCAGCCTAAACCTCCCTTGACAGCAGAGCAGAATCAATGGAGGAAACCAGAATTTTTCACTTCTTTGAACAGATATTACACCTCTGCTAGCATGCATACTATTTGCAGGCACTTTTCACATTATGTTGTTGCCATCTGAGAGCTCTCTTCGTTTCTCTTCACGGTCATGTGGCTTCTCAAATGTAAACCATYCAGTGTACCCATGACTGTCACAAAATTAATTAACCCTCTTTGTCAGAATTCTAAACTTWTTCAAGGATTTACTTACTAATATGAAGCACAGTATTTGTAGCACAGGAACACCCTCAGACTGGCACAGCCCAGGGACACACTGTCCCAGAACGCAGTAGCCACAGATAGTACCAACCTCTTGACAGTCCTTGGCCGGCTAAGAATTTAGTCTCTAAGTGTGTTATTCTTCACAACTAGGTGCCCTTCTGTATTTCATAAACTTGAAGAGGCTTATCTGAAGTTTTGAATATCTAGAAACTTGCCTCTTGAGAACATTGCCTTGGTTACAGGGGCAGGCAGACCAGAGAGAAGGCAGGGGGAGGAAGGGTGAGAGGATCACATAGCACCTTGGATGGACCAAATTCCTCAAAGGTCATGAAACAGAGATAGCAGTGTGTGGTCCCAGTCAAGACTGAAGAAGAGGAAGGCAGAACAACARCAAGAAAAGCAGTAGTAACAAGTAACACAAAAGCATGACACACCTCCCATTGCCGAAAGAGGAAGGCAATAATAGCATACCCTACCCTTCTCTTCCATGAGGCAAAGGCAGATGTTTAAAGTCACGCAATGCATCTAATGAAAGAAGTTTCATTCTTTCAAGAAGTAATTTGCAGTAACCTATGAGCACATTCATCCATCCAAGTCCATTTAATCAATACTTTAAAAGGTAAGTCAACCACTGAAATAAAAGTGTAAAGATATGAGATAATGGACCAGACAATAAACCTATCTATCCTTTGGTTCATCTCTTTTAAACTCACTATAGTACTCTGCATGATACAGAATACCTTGGGTTTCAGCCACACTAGCTCTGTAACACAGCTCTGACAGAGATAGCAGTGATAGATAACAGGGGTCCTTCAGCTTTTCTTACCATTTTAGTACAGCCAAGTGGAGGAGCTGCTGGAGCATGAACCCTGGGGCCTGGCAGGGCTCAGGGAAGCCAGAGCAACCCTGCTGTGGCATCACTTGGGCAGGGAAGCTGACATGGCGGGATGTGGGAGGCTCTAGGGAAGGCTGGGCAGGTACAGTGGTCCCTGTCCATGCCATCGAGGCCCTGACCGACAGTTCCAGATGGTGATAAGTACTTTCACTTGTTGTGACACCAGAGTGTCAGCTGTCCCCTAACATAGTGACAGAAAGGCCAAGAGGGAGAGTAGTGGTAAGTCTGAAGGGACCCGAGTAATCTGCTTATATTCCTTATGAATAAATATATTCTAATATGCTGATATAGGGCTGATTGACAGCCAGATCTGTTACAGGGATCTTCACCTGGCTTCACAGCTGGTGGATGGAGGGATATGTTGGGAACTCAAAAAATGGGGGACTGAGAGCTCTTCTAACAGATTGAAGCTACTTTCACTTAAAAATAGTCATGCTTGCATGTTGAGATAGTTGGCTATAGCCTTTTCTCAATCTTTAGGATGACTGTTCAAAGCAGTGAAATGGTGTCATACTCCTAACCATGTTAGGAGGAATCATCCGTGCACTTGTTTTCCAGAGAGCGCAGAAGGGTGGCTCTTTGGGGCTGTCAACAAAGTATGCCCAGACACAGCCTTAGGAAGCTGGCAGGCTTTAARAGATGCCTCCAGCGTGGTTTGAGGCTCTCAGTAGGGGGCTAGAAGCACAAAGAAATTGACATGCCTTCTATGCCTCGAGTTCTTGCCAGTAGCACCCGCAGTGTAGTATTCCCAGCAGTCAGGAACGCTGTAGGGACACAAAGGAAAAGAAGCTGTTTGTAGCTGTGAAGGATGGATAGTGCAGGGTCCCTAAYATAAATAATCACTTAAATCCATTATACCAGTTCATCTGACCTTAAAGACATCTAATATTCAAAGAGCATTTTTCTTTAAATGTTTATAAATGTTGCTTTGCCATGTGAAATGCAAGTGATTCTACTGAACTGGGAATCAACACACTTGTGTTAGACACCCCAAGACTGTTAATTGTGAAATAATGCAATTGTCAGAGGCTATTTTCCCTCAGCTTTCTCACTGTTCCTCTTTCTTTCCAGTCTCAAAGTAATTAATTTCCAGTCTTTGTAATCCTGTCTTGCACTATTCTGTCCTTGAACTTGCAACTAGCTTCTTATTCACTTAAACTGTTTATTTGCCTTACTCCTTGATTTTGGGGTAAAGTCTTTTCATGTTSCTGTATGGAAAGCTTTCCCCTTGTCTTGATTTATCATGTCAGTAGTTTTCCTGCTGTGACTCACTTAGCTTTCCTGTCTCCAGAAAAAGATATCAGATTTATGAGGCATGATCCTCCTTTTGTGAGCCCACACTAATTGTACCTACAAAGAATAGCATTCTTACTCTTCTTTGCCCAGAAGTAAAGCACTCGCACCTTTTGTTTCTGAGTAACACGATCTGCAGGTTTTCTCTGTAACAAACTCCATTTTCTCTGGAATGTACTTATCTTTCAATGTGTCTTATCTTTTGTTAGCTGYCCAAAGGTCATTACCTCTTACCTCTTCAGCTGTAACAGAGCTAACCTGACACCTGATTCGAAAGAGACTAACTGGGTCGAACTTAGTTCTCTCCTGAATACTTGAAGAGAGGCAAAAGCAAGCAAGAGGATGATCAATTACAGACAGGYGCTATGAATGCACCCCCATAATAGATGTGAAATGTTTAATTAAAACAGAAGAAGGAATGAGACYAATGCATGCTGGCTTGATACGGACAGAGTGTCAATTATATATGTCTACATACTGCACAGGAATTTTTTTCTAATTTGGCTACTGTTTGTGTATAACCCTAYCAGATGTCCCCGGAAGGCTAGGCAGCAATGTGTTGTGGTGACATGTTGCACCTTCAGAAAGATAACAGCCAGCCTTCATGTCTCATGTGACATACAACTCCCATCAGCCCACGTGTTGCCTTTAGTTTCCGTGCTTCACATAGTCAAAGATGTGCCATTGGCCTCATGCTAGATGAGGCACAAGTTATCAGTAAAACAGTCTATTTTAAAAGACAAATTACTTCACAATAACTTACCATCAGAAAGAAAAATATCCTAAGTGTTTGGCAATTATCTAAGTACCAGTTAAAAAATACACCAAGTATTGTATTTATACTAACAAGATGCTGTAATTGTTTARTTGTGTTTCATTAATAGTCTGGACATGCAGCTATGGGCGAGGATTTTGTTGGTGGATACAAAACACACAGGACAAAAATATCCAGGCCCTGTTCTCAGAACTAAGGAATAGTTCTAGGACTATTACTATAACTAATAACAAATTAAAACATAGCTATTAACAAATATAACTATTAAAACTATTATGGCTCTATTGTAAGACCTTCCCACCACAAAACCTGAGGCACTTAATGTAATTCTCCACCTAAACCACATTTTTTTTATGTTTTAGCAACAAGCCACTTATTAGCAATGAATTATTTCCTTTTCATCTGGATCTGAGAATTTCCTTTATTAAGTTCTGAAAGGTTTCTTTAGTAGATGTATATTTATTCTTATATACTACACAGAAATTCAAGATGCGTGCACTACAAAACATCCAAGTTTTCTCTACTTACATTTCCTTTTGCTTGATACAAAAAGAGAAAAGACAGCTGCTGGAAATCATTTTGCCATTTCTGATTTCATAGGTTCTATCCTGACTCAGCTGCAAAAGATCATGCTGCATAAACCTGTGGAGACAGGAACCCAAAGAGGCTTCCACGGAAGGCTTGCTCTTACTCCTCCATGTTTGTGGAGGATGCTCTTGATATTCCTGAGTTTTCCACAAGCTCCTCAACTTAGTGGCTTTTTTTTCTTGAACAATGTTCAATATCTTTCTCTTAGAAGCACTTTAGAGTCTTTGGGTAACATTGGAAATTATCCTCTTGACAAGATACTTGCTTTGAATATGTGGTACCGATGTGCAACTCATGCATGAAAATGTTCACAAACCCTGGTTAAGCTCCACTTGGTTGTTTTGCCAAAATCAATTAAAATGACTCATCTTTTATTGCAATGCAGAGTTCACCAACCTGCTAAATCAAACACTACTATTAAATCAGGCTATTGGATGCTTGTTTGATTGTACTGCGCAATGCATGCATAAGAGACCAGAATTATTCCGTGTGTACACAAGRTTATGTATTCTGGTCAGTGATGCAGAGGACTGAAAAGCAGCAGATCAAGGTTCAAAATCCACTGGTAACAGAGGATCTCCCCTAGATTTCATACTTACTATGCACAAAACTGGTCATCCAGAAGTTTTTATTGCTATGGTCGCATGCTATTCCTTTCAAATTGACAAATCCCAATAAGAAGCAGAGTTTWGGTATCCCATTTTATTAACAGGGGTGCATGGATTCCAGGCTGYAGCTGCTTGTTTTCCAGTCAGACAGGAGAATAAGTCTGTGGAAATGGAGCTGATCAGTGTTAACCTACTCTAAGTTACAGAATTTATAACTAATTACTTTGTTTCTCTTCTCAAAAAAAGGCTTCACAGGGTTGCTGTTTACTTYTGTTTAATTGCTTGTTTATTTCTGAATGATATTCTTATATTGAGAAACAGACCCGCTCACCCCCAGTGCTCAAAAACAGCTGTAAAGTCAACTTAAGAAACCAATAATGTTAATGTAGATGGTTTCAGATTAATATCCTACTGTGTTTTAGACAGTGTTTTCTTTCAAATTGGCAAGCCTGGGCAGATAGCTAGCATGGCTTTGCACAAGGGCAAATTTTCCTGAGCTCTAACTGGAGTTTCCAGACRGTTAGTTCCTCTGAAAGGCATGTCCAACTCAGACATTCAAAATCAGGCTGTCTTAGAGCAGAGTTCTARCCCTTGGTACTTTAGTTTTCCCAACTATAAAATTAAAATGATGAGTTYATTTTGTTTTTAACGAATAAATATGAAATGCACTCATTCTTTGGCAAAGTTTTGTCTGTAGTCCTACATAGGTTTAGAATTATATTTGAAGTTCCTTCAAAGCCAAACTGTCCTATGATTCTGTGATTTTATGTTCTGTATCTAATGGAGTACTTTTACAGCTTTCTTTTACAACAGGAGCGGGAGGGTTTTCTTAATCAGGGTAACAAAGTATTCTTCAGCTGAACTATTAACTACAAGTCCTATGAATGAATGAATCCTAATGAATAATTAACTACAAGTCCTAATTAACAAAAAAATGTTTGTGGGTTCCCTGTCAGTGGGATAGTGTAAGAAGCCTGATAGTTAATCTGTAAATTTGTGTGAAACCTGTACCTTTGTTCAGTATGCCAATCTAAGAATACTTTTTTTTTTAATTTTATTTTTTTTTTATTTATTTTTATTTAAGAGCAGGTGGAAAAGGCTACTTTTCCAGGCTCTTTGTCTTCCATTTGCTTCTAAGGAAGAAGAGGTTACTTCTTCCTTAGATTTGTTGGCGAAGGACTTCCTGAGAATGTTTCTTAATTTACTTCTGGCAAGATTAAGTCTAACTAAGCTCGCCTWGACAGGTTTAAGGCAGATAACAAGCAATTTTTATGAGAACGTGGGAGGATGTTTCTCAATGTTCTCTCCTCTGAAGTTCAAGGAAGGCTAGTAAAACAGGCAGACACTGAAGGTTGTTCTTTGCTACCTTCTGTTTCCACTTAAAACAACGAACGTACAGACATCAGCAAGCCCACAAAGATACAAACTACAAACCGTAAGAGCAAATTAAATGGTATCCAGAAGGACACTTGAATAAAAAGCACTTATAACAGAATAAAAAAATAATATCTCCATAGACTTAGTTGAATTTCTGAAAGTGAAAGAAGTTCAGTGCTTGGACTATATTTTGTTAAGTATATTCTGAAGGTTTAAAGAATCTGATCATCTTTCCCATATACCCACCAGGGCAGGATTCCATCAGTCATGAAACTTCAGAATTATTTGGCGTAATTCAGCAATTACCCATCTTTATGTATCCACTTGTATCAAGTTCACAAATAATTAATGGATATTAATCTCTCATTTGTTATAGAGAGGAGCACCACATATTTTTTTCAGGGTATGAWGACTATATTCTGAAACCTGTATTAAGTTCACTATAGAGGAACTGAAAGGCAGTTTAGTCAACAAAAACACTGATTCATATTTCTCTGATGCCCTGGCAGGTTAAATGCAAAGAGAAAATAATGCAAATAAATGGAGAAGAAATTGCTACTCTAACATTTCCCAGTGTCTACTGTTCTKTAGGTAGAGGACATATCAACACCTCTCAGTTCTGCCAAAGGAGACAATTGTGTAATACTCCCCAACCCATGTCCATCAAATTAAACCTTCAGATAAATAACACTATTAACTCATCTCACATTGCCTCACATGGCTTAATGAATGAAAATTTACACAAGAAGCTCAACTTCTAGGTCTGAAACTTTTGTAACTTAGTAGAGGATAACAATCTGTTCCATCAGCATTGGTGAAACAAAAAGAAGCTGTATCTTCTTCTTGTACAATATTGTACTCATTCYGTAACATCACCACAGAAGAGAACTTGGAAGAATTACTTTCTCACCAAAGTACAATGTAATACATGAATAGGCTCCTAGATCTAATTTTGAAACAGTTGGAAAGATGGCTTGGCACAGTACCCTGATACTCTCTTTGTATAGCCCTGTTTTGTAACCGAATGAACAATAGATATGGAGCCTATGAAAAACTCTGCAGTAAGACAGTGAAACTATGATCATAAGAGGTTCCAGGACTAAGGTAAAACCAGCTTATGTATACAGAACAAGGTCGTTTGTTGGAACTGCATATTCCTTTTTTACAATGGAACACATAAAGAACAAAGYGGGGTGACAACAGAAGAGAAGAATGTAATGGAATGATCAAGGCCATCAATCAGTTTCTTTTGGGGAATGTATTGATGACAGGTGAAGTGGCAATTGGATTTGTGGTAGGTTTTTTTTTTAATCTTTTCTTAGCTAATCTTGGATATTCCTGGAAGGCATATGTGCCTTTGGTACCAGTTACAGTTTCCTGTAGTCCGCCTCTTTGGTCAACAGTGTTCTACAACCAGACTGAAATCTAGTTCCTAATTTCCTGCATCTGGACAGACACTTTTCATTGTGCTGACTGTCAGCCATGTTTACAAGCATGATTTGTTCCCAGGATATCTATCAGTATGACTGCTTCAAACACAGAAATACATGCCTAATTTTCACACAGGGATATATACTAATTGTGTAAAAGACTACAAAGATTAAAAAGCAGAGGACTGGAGAGGAGGATTGTAAATTGCTCGAGTGACCTGGCATCTGGGAATAACTCTGAATGAGTGTATATGAAGATCAGGCCAGTGATCCTCTAGCAGGACTGAGTTGCATCTTCACTTGTATACCTCTGCCCAGGTGTCGCTTTGGGGATACCCCAGTTCACAGGATAATGGAAAAGAATTCTCTCTTTGTGTTCCAGCCACAAGACTGTTGTTGCTCCATGTGCCTGCCTGTGTCAACTCACACACTAATGTATGCAAATATAAGTATTGTAAGTGCACAGCTCCCCACAAAATGTTGGCTGCTGGGGTTGTGAGTTCAAGGAAGCCTGAGGTCACCATGCCRCACAGGCTGGCTGCTCCATAAGGTAGGGGAGTTGGGAGCTGAAGGAGACCCCGAAACTCGCCCAGAGCGCAGGACATCAGGCAAGTTTGAGGTCATGAGACAGGGCTGGGGGAAGCCAGGAATACAAGCCAGCAATTCAGAGTTAGGATCAGGCCCTGTGAGGATAATGAGTAATCACCAGACAGGGCCATAGTGAGGAGGAASGTCCAGGACTGGGCTGGGACATAGTCTTGTGGCCTAGGGTCTGGACCCAGATTAGCAGGCTAAAATCCAGGCATAGACAGGATTGGGATGTAGTAGCAGCTGCAGCTCAAATAGGATCCAATCAGTAGAGCAGCACCTTAGGTCAGTTCCCACAGGAGGCTGGGGACTTTCTGCAGTGCTKTCTGGTAGTCATGCCTCATGGAGAGATCCCTCCAGGCTTACCAGAGAGAGGGGATWGTCCTCAACTGTGTAAATTGGTCCTGAGGCAGCCAAACCTCCAGGAGGAGGGAGAGTGCCAGGGCTCTTCAAACAAGTGTATTTCATAGCTCCAGTAACCAACAGCTGCTGAGAGGAGAAAAAAACTAACTCAAGGCTTGAGAACTCTTCTTACATTCTGTCAAGCCARCTTGTTGCTCCTTCCAAGCTTCTTTGTGTCTTTTCCTTCTTCTGCCAGATTCTTAACATTTCTATATTTAAGCTTAAAAGCGGAAGGATGACACAAAAARAAAGCAGAAAGTAATGTTCTAAATTACCATATGCCTGCTAAAATAAGGTAACAGTATGTCCCTTCCTTAAAGGGGTTAATGGGCAACAGGTTTATAAATTCATCCCATTTTAGCTGCTTAGTAAGTAGTGATAAGGTTGTGACTGATCTTTCAAATAAGCATTATGACAGATGCCCACTAACAATTATTTCATGAAATTTCTGCTGACATCATGTAAAAATGAACAGCCAGAGACCTCTGTAAGTGATTTTTCACCAAATCCAGGAAGTTGGCACTGAATCTAAAGGCATGTAAAGAGCCATTAAAACATCCATGCCCTTCCTCCTCCAGTAAAGGAATGGCTCCAGAGGAACTACTTTCTGAATACCTTGTTTCTGAACATCGTAAACAWGTCACTGTGAGGGAGGCATCTTTCTTTAGTACTTTAAGCAAGTAGAACTTATTTTTAAGCTTTACTTATAAAAATATCACTAGTCTTTCTCCCTGTTACCTACCAAAAGTGTGTGTTTCCTCAACTTTTCTTACTTTATCATAATCAGGTTTTATTTGCAATCATGAATTTGCAATAAGCAGGTACACTTTCARCTTAGGCGTCATTTCTGTTCTAGCTAGGCTGCCTTTAAAAAAAAAGGCATGTCATGTGGACTTAAAAACTATACCTTTACACTCAAAATATCAGTATTTTTTCCTTGACTTTCCTCAGAACTATTCATAATTCTGAAGTCTTCATCTCATATGGAACCACTTTTTCTGGATGTGAACAATAATGAGTCAGTGAGAGAGCAGATGACAAGCTTCCTGAATGAACTCAGCATTCCCTATTTCCCCTCTGTTCAGTAATGCAGTGRGATATGTCAGACAAAGATTGCCAGACTGCAATATGTATTTACCAGAATTGCTTAATACTTCATCTTTGACCTTTCCCCTAGTTTCTTTTCTTTTTGTACGTTCATAGTCTTTTGCATCAAAATCAACACCCTTCATTTTAAAAATAAGAAAAGACAACAGATTGACAAATTAGGGTATCTTCTCCCTGATTCATTTTTCATTGCTCCTCCCTCACATCTGCAGCTACATTTGCACAAATATTAAGGGTAGAGCTAGTCAGGTAGCAGAAATGCAATTATTAATTCCTCTAAATAATTAATGTCAGTACCTCCCTTTTTGAAAAATGCSTTCAGCGTGGCCTATTTATAAAGCTTTCCTTTTGATAAAGCTGCAAGATTATGGAGCTTGTGGCAGAAAACAGACATCAT
Source organism: Malurus melanocephalus (assembly GCF_030028575.1). Taxonomy (NCBI): domain Eukaryota; kingdom Metazoa; phylum Chordata; class Aves; order Passeriformes; family Maluridae; genus Malurus; species Malurus melanocephalus. Next base: position 1,020,331 of record NW_026623430.1, read on the forward strand.
GGCTTCCTTTACAGGCATGCAATATTTCTTACAGCTTCAACTAAGAAAAAAACAAAGCCAAAAAAACCCCAGGTCTCTGCTATTGTTTCATAAGAACTTCGAAATTTTGGAACTTCTAACAGTGACATCTGAAAATGTAATTTCAAAGAAAAAATATTAACTTTCCAAAACCACATGATTTTCTCAAAATGTATTTACAATATTTGAAGCAAAAACCACAGTGCTCCTCATGGAAATTATGCTAATAACATTAAATATTAATGATACTAAGAATTATTTGGCATCAATAAGTAGTAAAGTGTATAAGAAACTAATTAGGAGCAGATGAGCTTTTTTTTAATTATTAAACCAGCATTCTACTTCTGACAGTCCTTATTCTCAGACTTAAAAAATACATTAGAAACTTGTTYTTAAATGTCACTAAACTTCGGATTATAACCCAAGTCATCTGTCTAACATCCCTCAATAAGCACACAGAGAGGAGAAATTCGAGCAGGCATTGAATAAATCTCCCAGGATTTGGAGGCCACTCTTCTATGTCAGTCCTTTTCCTGACCAAAAAAGCTTCCGTTTTCTTAGTTACGGGCAGGTAATGGTTCATCTAGAGCTGAATCAAAACATAAAAATAAAGCTTTGTACTGTGAAATGGCTGGTATTTGTAGGCTCATATAAAGCATGAGAGTACATGCAATTTAATAGCTTTGATGCACTCTGTTCCCTCAGGTGAAACAGCATCACAGTCTTGGCTTTTGTAGAATGACTTAAACTTTCRCACTCACTGTCACAACTCCCTTTCAAAGACAACCCTTATGAACTTATTTGAATTGCTGGGGTTTGTTGGCTTCCAGGCAAACTCTAGAGTATCTATCGTTGTTTGAATAAAACATGAGTAGGCATAACCTATGGACAGTTACAGTCACCAAGTATAAAATTCCTCAGCCTACTAATGTTCCTCCTCCTTAGCAACCATGCCTTTATCAGCTTTTCAGCATTTTTCTGTTAGTCTTAACCCAATGCTGATTTTCCTAGCTTGTCTCACAAAGCTTCAAAGTACATATATAATTGTGTAAATAAGTGAATTTCTTTTTTTGCTTTTTGATGTACAATCAAAATTGTAGAATCATTAAGGTTAGAAAAGACTTCCAAGATCATTGAGTCCAACCTTTGGCCAAACACCACCATGTCAACAAAACCATAGCACTAAATCCCATTCCAGTAATTTCTTGAACATTTCCAGGGATGGCAATTCCATCATCTCCCTGGTCAACCCATTCCAATGCTTGATAATCATTTCAGGTAGAAATCCTTTCTCATTTTCAACTTGAACATCCTCTGGTTCAGCTTACAGCCATTTGCCCTTGTCCTGTCACTAGCCGCTTGGAGAGGGGCCCAATTCCCACCTTTAAGATAGTCATAGACTCTATACTTCGGTAACTTTCATAACTATAACATCATGAATTTGGAATTTAATCTTTAATTSTATTACTGGATGCAAACAAATATTCTGAAGACCAGAAAAACAACATTAACAAAAATCCTTGAGAACACCAAGCTTCAAAGTTAGTATGTTTGATACTGAAATCAGCCAGAKAGAAACTTTCTGAAATAGTTTTGAGTATTAGAAAGCAGGCATTCTTTATTACAACATGCTGGTCACTCAGGGGACCCTTCCTCCATTTGAGTACCCTGAGTGTCAGGTGAGCAGATTTTTTTCATACATGCTGATTACATACTTATTAGCTACCCCCTCTTCCTCTGACTTTGACATAGTCACATTCTCATGAGAAGTCCTTAGATGATTCTTTGAGTTCTGTCTTCAATGTCCAGTGTTCTTTCTATGTGGCTTTTCCTCAACCCCTACATTTCAGTAAGCACAACATCGCTGTTTTGCATAACTTCTGCTGTGTCAGCCTTGCAGAGCTGTCTGCTTTGCAGAGCTGAGCTGGTATCCTGCTTGCTTTTTGCATGATTTGTGTTTGCCTAAGTTACATCCTTGATTTATTTCTCCAAAGCTGTGCTGTTTTGTTCAACTGTCCTTGATAAGAGAAAATTTTGTTCTGTTCTACTGTCCTTATCAAGCAAGTAAAATGCCGATCTATGCTACTGTCCTTATCATGTTGACCAAAAAATTTCACAGRCTTCTCTCAATCTTCATACATTGTAACTTAAGTGGCAAAATKACTGCAAGCTTCTTCTGTTTGGTCTGCACCACGTGCTGCAAAGGGAATCTCAGGTCTGGGGGACGGAGCACCTCCTCCAACTATTTCTCTGGTGATCTGTGTGTCTGCAGAATTGTTCCTCTTACATATTATCTCTCTGCTCTTCTCTGGCCACAATTACATGTGAGCAATCACTCTTTTCCCTTCTTAAATACATTATCACAGAGGTGWTAACACCATTGCTCATGGGATTTACCTTGGCCAGGGGCGGGTTCCTCTTAGAGGAATTCATCTAGCATTGTCTCTGTTGGACATGGAGGAAGCTTCTAGGCAGCTTGTCGGAGAAGTCACCTTTGTAGATGCCCTGCTACCACAACCTTGCCAGGCAAACCCAGTACCAATACACAATATAAAACCTGTCCCTATCATCACTCTGATCCAAGTTTTGCAAGAAAGTAGGAGATCTGGTGTGCAATTCCACATACACCAACATATAAACTAGCTGTACAAGATTAAAACAATCATTGAAGAAGAAATTATTCAGACGTAAGCATACCATGTTGCATAAAACACATAAGAAACCCGTAACCATAGCAGCATGACAAAAGTGCTGTCCAGTTCAGCACAAAAATAATAATTGAAGYGAAAACATACTCCTGTTACATTTATATGGATGTGCTGAATAGTAAGATCAACAAACCATACTAAATATGTCTTTCTCTGGGTAACTATTTACTCACTTTGACCTAAGAATTACTGTTATTCTTATGAAATATTAATGGATGGCCAATCCTAGACATGTGGCTACTATGAAAACCCATTCTTAGAGGTCAAGCAACATCAACCTAAACCACATAAAATTCCTCCTCACTTTTCRAGAGCTCTCAAACATACTAGATTTTACTGTGACAAGAGGCAGGAAGAGACTCTTTTATACATTATGAGAGCCTTTAATGAACTGACACAATTAACCAGTACAGTTTAATTCAGGAGAAAATGTTCTCTGAATCAGTCTCCAAAACAGTGACAACCAGGTTGTAATTATCTTCTTAGTGAACAAAGAATTAGGCCCAGTATATGGCAAGTGATGGGTTACAATTTCTGTCGCTTAAATACCACAGAAATACCATTTTTGTCCCTATAAAAAGTGTTTTCTCCTTGATAATACCAGTTATAAGAATTGCTTCTGCCTTGCATATATCAGCTACACAATTCAGCAGTATTTTATGGCATAGAGTTTAAAGACTATTTAAAATGAAAACCATTAATTGAACACATTAAAAGAATACTGGCTTCTGCATTTGATATTAGATTTGGAAAAAAGTTTAGACAGTTAWCCACAGTTCTTAAAACCTTCCGGTGAATACTGCACACATCAGTAGAAAATTACAAAATCTTTACATAACTCTRTATATAGTATGAAGGACAGGGTGAGGGAGCATACAGGAATTTTTCAAATTTTTCAAATCTCCATGAAATACWAACAAAATAGAATATAAAGAGCAGCTTTGTCTATTTATTATAGACAAACACATTTACAGATTTTCAGGAGTAGCTATAATTTGGAGTGTTTTCCCTTCTCTTCCTAGAAAAAAAAAATCACACTATTGTTAATATATTTAAAATCTGCTGTGCTTCCTTCCCTCATCACAAGGAAGAATAAATCCTATAAACCACAAGCTGTCCCCTTTCTACTTCTGATCAGGACAGTTGCATGCTCTGTGAATTACAAATAAAATTAAGACATTTGCACTCCAATTTTAACTGCATCTATGGCAGTAGCACTTTGCCTAAACAAAGCCAATGCAACACCAGCAGGACACAACACATTCAAATTACATCGAAGTAGCAGGACCTCCCAGATCATAATTGTTAGCTGGTTTTAACAATTAAAAAAATTGACATCACAAATGTAGGTAATTAGGTATTAGGATACATGTGATAAACAGGTTTATCTCACCAGATATTTCAGTGCAGCAATCCAGATATATAAGGAATACACAAGATACAATCCCGTAAAGTGCTTMAACATTCATCTAACTTAAAAGCTTGACAAAAGGTTGATGATTAGGGAAGCCTCCATTATGATGATTTTATTGCTGAACTTTTGAAAACATTTTCAGCTTTTTAAGTAACACMAACTCCAGTGTCTGAAATTTCCTTCAAGGAGATTGTACAATACTGCCACACTCTGTCAGGGAAAACCGAAAACACATCAAAACCAAACAGAGGYGGGAACAACTTGATGGAAAGAAATGAAATCTCTTTCCCATAGAAGGGATTTTTAGCTCCACCTAATGGTCAGAAAGGAAAAGATTTTTCTGCATCATTCCTATTTGCTACACTATCAGTATTTGAAGAYACAACAGAATAGGGTGCATCAAAGTAGCAAACATAACTATATCAAAATAACATTATAAGTAGGACTTATAGCAGCAATAACTAAGAAAAACCAGCAATTTTACCTCATACACTTAACAGCTTATAGATTTTTGCTAGCCTTGGAACTGCATCAATAGCACCATGTTAGCTTCCAAAGAACAGAGAACATGCTGAGTGTTGCTGCATTTGCACCTTAAATAATGAGAAAGGTCCTCAGTGTATAAAGACTGACAGCTCTTAGTGAACTACATGAACTGATACTAATGCAGATCTGGTCCTTACGTTGTGCTTTGCTTGCTGAAGCTTTGTTCCATCTTGTACCAATTATTTGCATAACATGCATTCTCCAGATAAAACCAAAGTCCTTCACACATGCCACTCAAAGATCTATGTACTAACCCATTAGATACTTGCAGGTGTGGGGTTTTTTTTCACTAGGTATGAACCTGAAGTATAAGGCATCAGGCTAAGTCAGCGACACCCTGCAAATCTTTTTTTTTTTTTTTTTTTTTTCATGTAGCTATGCACATATTCTCTATTTACTCCAGTGGATATAATGAAAAAACCTTTCTTCTATATTTTGAGAAAAACAATTTGACGATACTGAAGGCTGGGTAAGGTGAATTCCTATAGCAAGTAATCCAGTTGGAATAATCCTATGAACACTGCAATATGTAACAAGCTAAAAAAAAATTCTCCCAAAGTACTTCTTTTTAGTAAATTACTAAGGAAGGTTTGAAAGACTTCATCTTTTYCCAAAAAATAATGCTGTTCTCAGATACACTAATCCAAACCAATAGTGGTCTATATAATTATATACCACATATTGTAATATATGTGTAATATGCTTCAGTARTGGAAGTAGACTTGTCTGGAACATCTTTTAGTACTACAGTATATGCCTCTGATACTAAGTCACAAAGTATGGGCAGTTTTGGGCTTAGTTACAAATCTTCTATAAAAGACCAGAATATAGCTGAAATGGAAATTCCTTGGGAATTTATGTAAAAACAGAAAAAACCCAAACAACAACAAAGRTGAGAGGAAAACCAGCATAAATAGACAAGAGGAATGAGAAGACCCTAAAAAGTAGATTAATGTGTCCTAACAGRATTACTTTTAATAGACCATTAAAAATTCTTAGTTTGCTCAGAATTGAGAAGAAATCTTGCTGTACCTAAATCATAGCTACTCCAAATAAATATTTTATTAGATTTTTGTAAAGAAAAGGTTATTATTGCTTTTACTATTTTAAAAATTTGTTATTTTATTATAACATTGCTTTAAAAATTGGCCATTCTGCAAAATGTCACGTTTAGAGTAAACTCACAAAAGAAAAACTTGAAAGTATGGAACATACAATACTGATTTCTCCTTAAGACACTTGTGATCCAGTGATCCAGATTCTAATCACAGTAAATCTCCTTCACCTCCTTTTTTAAACAGCGTAAGAAACTTTTCTATTTCTAGAGTTTGGAAATAAGAAAGGTTATTATTTTGGAAATGTATGTATTTTASTTTGTGAATAAGTAATTTTAGGAGCTAGAGTACAGAGCTATTCTGAAATTGATTAATATTAATACTAATATACACATATTAAACTGTCTAATAAGCTTATAATATAAAACACCAGAGGAACAGCTTCTGCTGCTGTACAACAGTCTCCAATTATGAGCCTATGAAGCTCTATATCAAGTATTAATCACTCTATTGTTTTAAATATATTCAAAATAACAAAGAATCATAGAGTAAAAGAATATCCTCAGCTGGAGTGGACCCCCCAAAGATCATCAAGTCCAACTYTTGTCCCTGCACAGGACCATCCCAAGATTTAGGGTTAGGGCTCCCATTCCCATTGTTGTCCAAAGGTTTCTTAAACTCTGGCTTGGTACATCATGCAGTACAGATTGGGTAGCAACCCAAATCAATGTACAATTAATGCATCTGTTCTTTTGTAAGTGCAAAAGAATACTAGATTTGTATAAAGATTCATATAAAGTTTTGCACTATCATCATACATCCTTTAAAAAGAACACATGAATGTAACTGTACTGCAATAGGTGCTTAAGAGCATATAAATCCACAGAATGTCATAGAGCATGTGACACTGGTCTGTGCTCTCAGTTACATCGAATTGTGCTTGGGCACCACATTAGCAAGGCTGACTATCAGGCAACTGTTTTGGAACTAATTCAAGTAAGTGTTTTTCACCCAGTGCTAACCATACATTTATTCTTGCTGTTGCTTGTCCTGTTTATAAAATAACATTTACTTTCAGACAATTTGAGGAAAAGCTTGTTTTTATGTGTTTGRATTAGCTCAGATTGAAACAAAGTTTTCAGAGTTCTCCAATGTTTCATGTATAAACCTATGTACAGTTAAATGAAGTCTGAAAACATTGTTTTAGCAGAGAAATATTTTTCTGTATAAGTGCTATGTTTTCTAGTGAATCAATAGTAATACAAAATTATAACAATAGTTAACACTTTTGATGTGTTTTTATCCTGATACCACACAATGTCACAGAAAATATTATTTATACAATATTATGATTAGCCTATAAAGATTAAGGAATTCATAAAGGGTAGTTAAAAATCCTGACAGAAGAAGTAGAAACACAGGGGCTGTGTATAGTATTTGTGCCTTTGTGATATGTTCTGGCTACTAGATTTTTCTGTTTCGTGAAAATAAACAGCATGCATCTGGAACATATCTGCACATTTTACCATCAAATAGCATTGATTTGATCATACATCTAGGCATTCTCTTTGTTATGTGATACGTGATAAATTTAGGAGAAAAGGGGAAAACCATWACAAAGATTCAGCGGGGAAAAATACAATAAGCAGTTGCTCTTCTAAAAAGAGTGAAGAGCAATACGTGGAGCAAAGAGGAAACAAACATCTAAGGTCATGACTGAAATCACCACCAATGGTACACTGCAGCAGACTTTATTTACTTCAGAAGGATGGAAGGCTGAGTCACTCCTGATCCAATGACATAAATCTTGGGTTGGGAGATATCCTACCTCATTCTTCACTCCTCTCATGCCAGAAATATGTTACAGAATCACAGAATCACTAGGGTTGGAAGAGACCTTCAAGATTTTCAAGTGCAACCCATGCTCTAACACCTCAACTAAACCATGGCACCAAGCGCCACATCCAATCTTTTTTTTTTAAAAACATCCAGGGATGGTGACTCCACCACCTCCCCAGGCAGACCTTTCTAGTACTTTATCACTCTTTCTGCAAAAAACTTTTTCCTAACATCTGTGGTGATTCCCTCCAGCTTTCTCAAGCAGGAGATAGAAAAATTGAACAAAGAGACCTCTGGGAACACCGCAGTCTTTCATGTTCAAATGACAACACCATTAGCTCAGGAAAGAAAAGGGTTAGGCGGCATTTGTCTAGCTAACAGTTTATCTTCAGAGTCCTGAAAGAGAATAATTTCTGTACCCTGGGACTCTCCAACAGGATCAAATGATCTATTTCTATATACAAACCAGCCTCTGTACACAGTCCATTGTCACATCTCACTTCCCATCCTTTTCCCTGTAAAGCACCTAATAAATGAAAAAGGAACTGTGAAAGGAAAAAACAAAATCAAACACATACACACCCATCTGCTGTATTTACATATGCTCTGGAACATGGGGCCAAACTCCATTAGTCACACCGAGTGATTATTTTCCCCCTTGAGATAGGGCTTCAGATAAGTGTTTCCAGGATTGAAGTTGATAAGAGTGGACTTTACGAAATCCACTTAGCTTTTAAGTTCATTTATATCAAGTGCAAATAGGTTTTTACTGGAAACTTGAACTGTCTGGATAAGGCAGCTCTACCTACTGTCCCACACCTCAAACAGTACTTACCTGCTTCCACTGTCACTAGAGACTATGAGTCTCCAATCACTTTTSAGAGGACTTTCTGAAGGACTCTTTAAGCTGACTAAGTGGCTTGAGAAAGGCATGCTCTTGCTGGGGGGAAATGCATCTGTAATGCCACAAGAGAGCTAAACTGTGCTTTTTGGTCTGCATTTTCTTTTTAATATTAGTTTCCTGGCTTTAATCATTCCACATGAATATGAAATGTCTTGTCAGAATGAAAGGGTTAAGAAGACAACTAAGAGCTATGCACTGAGTTGTGAAGGTGTCCTCCTCCATTGGCTTAAAGTGTTTGTGGAATCACAACCTGAGTTAGCAAATCTCAGATTGCATTAAGACATCTGTCTCTGCAGATGTGCAGAACCTAGTCTTCATTGGTAAATAGATAAGGATTCTTGTATAATTAGTTTTCCCCCTCATATGTATCCTCATGCAACCGGATGACTGAGGACATTTGGCTGACACTGAGATTAATGAACAGGAGTTAACAAAAGAAATTGCTAGAGGAGGGATAAAGTCAGAGGGTAAAGTATTGAGAAAGCTACAGTCAATCAAGCCTTGTGCTTAACTCTCAGGAAGAAACACCCCCACATACTCCCAGTGAGGCTAATTGATGCCACGCAGCTCCCAGACATCTGGGTTCATACCCAAAGACACTCACAACAGTAGGCCCCAGCCACATCCCTATTCCCTTCCCAGAAAGCATTTTGTATTCCCCTAGCGTAAGAATTGTTGCTTCTCTAATTCTTACATGAAAACTGTAATAGAATGATAACATCTATGTTTCCTTGCCTCCAAATCCTTTTCTCTTTTGTTCAGCTTTCTAGAAGCATGCTTGTTTCCAGCAATATCTCTGAGATTTAACAAGGAACATCTCATTAATATTGACAAGATGTTCCATATCTAACTTTTATCTTCTTGTTGTACATCTAAATTTTATCTTTCTTTTAAGGATAAAATAACTAATTTTGCTTAGTGTTACGCATTTCCAGGCAGAGGACGAATGAGAGGCTAGTTGGGTAGCACCTATTTTTTAAAACAAATGAGCTAAAAGTTGGATTTAATCATAAATGTTGGAGCCAARAAAAATCATCAGCTCATATTGCCTTCTTTAGACTACACATAAATAAACAAAGCTGCCCAAAAAAGCATCTAGAAATTAAACATTTACTTTTTTTCAGTGGGTTCTATAATTTTTTATTATATAGTAAGAAACTATGTATTATTTCACAAATAATGGCTTGAGTTGGAAGGGACCTTAAAAATAATCTAGCTCCGAATCCCTTGCTGTGAGCAGCACCTTGCACTGGAACCGGTTGTTCAGAGCTCTATCCAACCTGGCCTTGAACAGTCCTAGGCATGGGGCATCAACAAGTTCTCTGGGAAACCTGTTCCAGTGCCTCACCACCCTCACASTAARGAATTTCATACTAATACCTAATCTAAATCTACTCTCATTTTGAAGCTGTTCCCCCTTGTCCTGTCACTACACACTCTTGTAAAGAGTCTCTCTCCATCTTTCTTGCAGTCTACCTTCGGGTACTGGAAGGCTGCAATTGGGTCACCCCAAAACCTTCTCTTCTCCAAGCTGTACAATCCCAATTCCCTCAGCCTGTTTTCTTCTCTTATGAGAAGTGCTCCATCCCTCCTCTAGATTTGGTCCAACAGGTCCATATTCTTCCTGTGCTGGGACCCCAGAGCTGGGTGCAGTGTTCCAGGTGGGGTCTCAGCAGAGCAGAGCAGAGCAGAGGGGCACAATCCCCTCCCTCTCCCTGCTGCCCAYGCTKCTTTGGAGGCAGCCCAGGATACAACTGGCTTTCTCGGCTGTGAGTACTCATGTCTGGGTTATGTCCAGTCTCTCATCCACCTGCTCTCCACCTCTTCATCCTTCAGCCTGAAGGATGGGAAAGGGAACCAGGGGTTTCCCTGATCCAGATGCAGTTTGTACGGCATTATATTACAGACATTATTTTTCATTGCTTCTCTCTAAATTAAAAGCTCCTATTTACTCTTTGTGATGGTAGTTATTTATTTCAATCAAATCAACCCAAATGTTTTGATAAACTGAGCATATTTTTACTCAAGAAAGGGAATTTTCTCATTTCCAAGAAATTAGTTTTCTTGGAATATAAATTTTAAATGAGGTTATGTTATTAAAACCAGCCATTAAGACCTAAGTAAGTACCTGCAGTTAAAAAGTCAGCTTAGGTAGGTGAGGTACAATGAGTCATCCTAAACCGACCTGAACTTTAAAACAGAATTTATATTCAGATCCCATTCCTATTAGGAAAGGATATTATCTCTTCAATTACACGTGGATCAATAAATCACAAATCTGAGTGTACTTAAAAAATTACAGTCGTTTGTGCATTTTTGCTCACATGGGCTGACTGGTCAGATTCAATATGCAACAGCATACAGAACCTTCTGTGGTCTATAGAGAAGTGACTGTTGTATAATAGCTAAAAAAACTTGCTTAAAAAATTCAGAGCCAAATCTGACAGCAAAAAACAGACAAAAGAGAGTCCTAGAAAAAAACCACATTGCAATAGTCTTGTACTTATGGAAATCCCCATTTTCTATGTGTAGCCAAAATCAAGACCTACTATGCTCAATACCTTTTAGTAGGAATAACCTCTTTTTTCCAGCTGCTGAGGACTCATGTGAAAAATAATACTTGAGGTAATCATAAGCATTTTGAAAACAACTCTAAGACCCATTGCCCTCTGAGCTGGACACAGAGAGACTCTAACTGAAGCCTTTTTCAGAGAAAGGGAATGTGATATTTTTCAGAAGAATATACTGAGAAATATCTCAAAAAATCCTGCCACATTTTTATGCAGAAAACATCAAGACAACCTGGTGGGGTTTTTTTTTAATGAATAATTTCAAAGTATTCTTGAATTTAGGCCAGTATTTTAAGCAGCATATATTAATTCATTTAAAAAGAATTAATATAAAAATTAATAATAAAATTAATAAAAATGAATATTAAAAAAGGAATCTTTATACTSCCCCTGCTAATATTTAAGAAGACCGTTCCAGCAAGAATAGCCTAACTTAGGTTTTGGTCTTGTAACTAGCAAAAGTCTACAATACTAGATTGAAATCTTGACACTTTCAGAAAAAATAGTGGCTTTCCAATAGACTGGTTTACTGAAATCCAATTACAGGATATGTGTTTTAAGCTGAAGCTGTGCATGGGAATGATTTTATGTTTATCCCATCTGTGTATGTCACTGATTAAATGATTAAAGCCAGAAGGAGCCTGTGAATCTTCATCTCCCATCCATACCATACAGTCTGAGCAAATAAATTGTGAAACTATAACCAGCTGTAAATAAGAAAAAACACTTGGATTCAGAGCTTTCTGTCTTATACAGAATTGCAGAACACAGCTACAACTATTCCAAAGTAAATGGTGAACAGGATCTTCCACGTATTACAGTGACCACATTACTTCAAGCAATTTTTAACAGATTGCAATCAGCAAAACTTCCTGGCACCGCAGACAAATATGCTTTTATTCATTTTCACTACTCAATTTATAGACCCAGCTCTTACTCCACCTGTCAGTTACAAAAGCTGGAGCAGATGAAGTGGTCTCTGATGTAATTCCCATAATTCATATGACTGAAGGCAACTACAGGATTAAGGAATGAAATCTTCCAGCAGCTACAAAGAAATCTTCAAGTGTTCAGTCAGAAAACTGAAAAGGGAAGGTATCTTTATTCCCAATAACTCAAAATAAACAAATTATTTGCTCCAATGAGTTTGAAGGATCAGGCCTTCCTGAAGTGTGGAGTTGACAACTGGTGACTACTCAAAGTCAAGACAATTTTTGAAAACTACCTTGAACTACATTGAACAGAGGGGAGTTTTTTGCTACTCAGATAGAAATGAAAAAGAAATTATTTTCTCTAATATAAAATTCTTAAATTATAGGTTTCCAGGAACAGTCACAAACTGCCTGACATGCATGATACAGAGGATTATTTTTCAACAAAAAAATATTGATGCTTAGATTATCTGCTTTGATTAAAAGACAAAAAGGGCAGAATGGAATGAGAAACTCATGGTATTCCAGGAAAAAAAAAAATCCACTACATCTTTAGATGCAAGGATCRGAGCTAACCTCTCTGGGCAAAAGAGGTTCGAAAATTAGCTGCCGTTCTCTTGGCCTCATTCTTTCCTTTGGGTAGATGGAATTTCATGATGGCCTGAGCAATATAGTGATTAAGTGCTACTGAAAGGATGGTCATCTCATTTTTTATGGCAGATCTACAACTCAGTGACTTTTTAGGGTACTTTATTCAATCAAAAATCGAGGGGAAAAAAAAGGAACACATTAAAACACCCCTTGAGTTTTCTTGTCAGTTACTGAATGGAACCAGCATAGTGGAACATCTGATGGATGTCACAGTTGCTGAGAGGTTATAGAAATCTGCAGCAAGAAAGGAAGAGACTTAAGGGTAGTACAGATAAAATACTACAGCATAATTTCTCTTGGAAGGGACCTTCAACAATCATTTAGTCCAACTGCCTGGCCACTCCCAGGCTGCCTRAAAACTAGAGTTCTTTATTGACAGCACCATCCAAAACCCTCTTAGAGAGAGACAGGCTTGGGGCATTGACCACTTCTTTAAGGAGTCAGTTCTAGTGCTTGACCACCCTCTTGGTAAAGAAATGCTTCCCAGCATTCTGTCTAAACCTTCCCTAATGTAGCTTTGAGCCATTCCTGTACATCCTGTTGCAGGGTTCTAGGGAGAAGAAATCCTTGGGAATTCCCCTCCTTGAAAAGCTGTAGAGAGCAATGAGGTCACACCTCAGCCTTCCTGTCTCCAAAATGAGCAAACTTGGAGGTGAGGCTGCACCATGGCTGGATCTGGCGGGATGATCCAGTCTTTTAGCCGGTTGGTGCTGCTGTGTCTGATGCAGCCCGGGATGGGGTTTGCCCTCCTGGCTGCCYGGGCACACAGYGCTGACCCACACTGAGMTGCTGCCCCCAGCACCCCCAGATCCCTTTCTGCAGGGCTGCTCTCCACTCACTCCTCTCCCAGTCTGTACTGGAGTCCACTGTTCCTCCAGCCCAGGTACTGAATCTGGCATTTGTTCTTATTAGATATCATACAACTGATTATTTTCCAATGCTCTGATCTATCCAGATTGCTCTACAAGGCCTCTTGTCCTCAGTTTAGTATTATCAGCAAACATACTAATTGTGCTTTCAACTCCTGTCTCCTGATCATGGATTAAAATGCTGAACAGGACTGGCCCTAGAATTGAACCCTGASGAACACTGCTGATGACACACTTCCAGCCAGATGTAGCCCCATTCACTGCTACCCTCTGAGCTCTGCCCTTCAGCCAATCCTTCATCCACTGCACCAAGAACCTGCTCCTCTCAAGCTGGGCAACTTGTCCAGAAGGATGCTGCAAGCACCAAAAGCCTCACCAAAATACAGAAAAACTGTATCTTCCATCTTCCCTTTGGCCAAGACAATCTCTTCTGGATTAGTGGTCTATACCACTACACTTTTCTATCTTTCAGCAAATGTTACAAGCACTCTTTGGTTAATGAGAGTCACCTATGAAGAGCATAGCCTTATCTGGGTAGGTGGCTGAAGTGATCATGGCCATATGAGAATCAGCTGAGGTCACTTGGTCTATTCAGCCTGGAAGAGAGTGAGGACAGACCTCATCACAGTCTACAACTTCCTCATGAGAGGAAGCAGAAGGGCAGACACTGATTTCTTCTCTCTGGTGAATYGTGACGGGACCTGAGGGAATGACAAGAAGTTACATCAAAAAACGTTTAGGTTGGATATTAGGAAAAAAGGTCTTCACCCAGAGAGTGGTTGGGCACTGGAATAGGCTTCACAGGGAGAAAGCCTAAACCAAGCCTGACAGAGTTAAAGAAAYGTTTGGGTAACGCTCTCGGTGTGATTCTTGGGCATGTCCTGTGTAGGGCCAAGAGTTGAACCTCAATGACTTTTCGGGGTCTCTTCAAACTTAGTATATTCTGTGATTAGCCAAGTTTCTAATTACCTTTTTCCTGCTACAACCCAAGGTCTCAGAGAAGCCGCAGCGGGGGCACAGGCACCCTCCGTGAGCCCACGCCGCTGCCCGGCTGAGGGGCTCCCGGCGCGGCTGCTCGGGCCGCCCGCCGCAGGTGCCGCCGCTGGGCGAGCCCCGGGCTCCGGCCGCTCCCGCCGGCGCCCCCTGGCCGCTGCAGCGCCGCTCCCCGGGCCCGCCGCCACCGCCTCCTTTCGGGGCGGGTCCTGGACCCGCCTGTAGGCGTTGGAGGGGGAGAAAGTAACATGGTGGCCGCTTCCTCCCCAAACAGGAGCGGCGGCGGGTGCGGCGGCTCCTGAGGCGGCGACGGGCGCGGGAGAGCGGCGGGGCGGGGGCGGCCGGGCCGAGGGGCAGGGGCCGGCGGGAGCGGCGGCAGGTGAGCAGGGACGGAGCCGGGGCGGGGAGGAGGCGGCCTGACAGGCGGCAGCGGGGCGAGGGGGCGAGCCGCGGGGTCCGGCACCCGCTCCCTCCTCGGGGCGTGCCGCTCCGTGAGGGGAATCCTCCTGCCCCCGATTCCACGGCCCTTTCCTTCCCCTCTAACGTGTCCGGAGGAAACTTCCCTCCTCGCCGGACAGGCAGGGAGGTTCGGCGTGTTCCCCGGCGCCGAGTCGGTCCCTGGGTAGGGCTCCTGYGCTGCCCTGCCCAGACAGAGCTCCTGCGCCGGGGCTCGTCCTTAACCCGCACTACGCGGCCGGGAGGGCGGAGACGCTTTCGGGACTTTTTCACTGTCATTTTTACCGTGATAATTGTTACTTTCCCTGCTCCCGTCGGGCGCGGCCGCCCCACGGGAGCGCGGGGCTCTCCGGCGGCGCAGGTGGCAGGCGCTGCAGGTGAGTCCCGGGGCTGCTCCCTCTTTTTTTTCTCCATTTTCCTCTCCCTTTCCATGTCCCGGCTCCTCCCCTAAGTCCCGGCATCAGCGGGTTTAACCCTTGCGGGGGAATCTGTGCCGCATTGGAGATCGTCGCCGGTTGTTCGGAGAGTGTTGGAATAACAGGGATCGTCCTGAGTTATGCTGGTGTTTTGGAAACTGGTCGTATTAGTGAGAAACTTAAAGTTCTGCAAATTTGAGATCAAGAAAGAGCTAAAGGCATAATTTTTAATGAACACGTACTGTCGTCTGAGGATATCTGGTGTGTCTGTGCTGCACAACCAGATAATCTATGCTATAATCTAGCAGAAGGGTCTGGTGATGTGCTATGGTCTTCCTGTGTCAAATTGTGAAAAAATATTCACAGGAGCTGTCAGAAACTTTAAATGTGATGTAAGCTAGTTAATTCTACTGTTAATGCAAAACACAGTCTTCCAAAGTGTTGAAGCACAAGTTAATACAATTGTTGATTCTACAGTCTCAGAAAGGATGCAAAAACTAAACATTACATTAATTCTAAAGTTACTGTCAGTTCTGTACCAATCTTTTTAATGCTTTTAAGTGCTCTTCTGTGGTTGAGAGCAAACATGTTGCAGATAGGGACTGGTGTGCTGCTGTCAAACAATGCCTATGGCTAAGCTTTCTTATCTCCATGTGGACAAGACAAACAACAAACAGGGCATTTAATTTGCTTTTTTTTCTTTCTTTTCCTTTAAGTTGCGTTAGTGTGACTCCTTTCATATTTTCTTGGTTTACTATGAAATTTTTAACAAAGGTAAATTTGAGCCCACACATGGACATGTTAGTAAAAAGACAATTATTTGCTGTTACTAATTGTTTGTGTTTGGTCTACRCTAAGTTAGTAAAAATTTTTGCATCACTCTTTTTAAGGTGGCATGTTAGGGGTTAAGGCAGTAAATGTTTTGTTCTTGTGGRAAAAAAAAAGATGGAATGCAAATTACTTCATATCTGTTTGGAAAATGAAAGGATTTTTATTTGTGTTTTTTTGAAAAGCAGTCATGGCCAGACTTAAGTGATTAACYAGACTGCTAAACATACTAGCATATATATTTTAAATCCTTTGCATGAAGGACACTAACTAAAGAAAAACAAACTGTTAGTTTGGATTTTTTTAATTATAAGTGTCACTGTAAGTGATTTTTAAGATTTTTTTTTCTTAAAAATTGCCTGACAGGCTTCTTTTTACCATCCCAGTGTATATGAAATGGTAAAAAGTGCATTTCTATCTTGAGCAGTGCAAGAATAGGATTTAGAAGAAACAAGAAATGTAAATATTATCTTGCCTACATGAGWTCTGACTTCTGTGCTAGAACAGTTACTTGCACAACTTGACACCTATCACTGCTGAAATCTCAGTGTTTGAATCCTTTAAAAGAAGAAATGTTACAAGTTAATATGGGCATATGCTGAAATACATATGGATTAAGTAAAATTTACATTTGGCTGTTTATTTTTGGGTTAAGTTTGGCCTCTCCATAGCCCAAAATAATGACATCTTCTTGGACCACATCTTACATATTTGTTTTATTATTTGAAGATTGTGTGTGTGATTTTTTTTCTGATCAACCTTTATGTGGTTTTCATTAAAAACAAAAAAACAACTTCAGCAAAGTTGGAATATTAAATATTGCTATGCATAACATCTCTCTGACTCAACATATATTAAATCTTCTTTTGTAGTGACAGTACTACGTATTGTTGAAATACAGTTCTAGAAATGGTGTCTTCTCAAGCTTGGTTCTTCCTTGGGATCTGTTTGATCAGTGGAGAATTGAGTTTGGAATTCAACCTCAATACGCTTTAAGGACAAATATGTTAGAGTGTTCATCTTGATGGACCATCTGGATTTGCTTAAAGATACAGTAGGAGAAAACTCTCAGTAGAATGTGGTAGGAAAGATACATTGACAAAGCTGTAAGAGGAAGGTAGGGTAGTTTTTTGACTGTTAGGTCTTTTTGTTAAACTTTCAGATAAATTTCAGTGGCAGCGTAGAGCTGTATGCATAAAGGCTAGCATGTTTGGTGGTCTTCTTACTAMTTTCATGGCCTTCTGACTGAAATAACAACAAAAAGCATCTGTAACCTTTAAATGAGGCATCTTTTAAGGGTAACTTGCATTGTAGGTTGTTATATTTTTCCTCCTTTGTTTGCTAGTCATCCCAAGGCAATGATTATCCACCTTCAGCATGCTGCTTTCTTGGATGATATTCAAGATCTTAGCACAGGTGACCTGTAAAATAGTTCTTGGGGATCATAGTTATAGTTACTAAGTTGCTTCCCATGTGACTTGCCAGATGATTGTCCGTAYTGCTTATTCAGATCTCTAAAACGAAAATCAGTTTGTTGTACATGCATCATGAGACCTCTTTTCCTCCTGAAGTGCTTCAGACAGTGTAATGAAATTTTTGGGATGTTTTATCTGCTTTGGAATTTCTGGTTTGCTACAAAAATAATCCCTCTGATAAAGTTGTTACCCATGGTCGTACAGAAACGTGATGCTCCTTCTTTCCCATCTGATAAAAAAGTGTTGTTGGAAATGCTACACCCTTGTAATGATAATGAGAGTGGTTCATTCTGCAAGTTTATGCAGATAAAGGCTCTCAATTGTGACCCTTGTGCAAATGGTTGTTAGAAGCGAAGTGACGTAGTTCAAGGCAGTTTCTGGACTGCAACATAGTTTCTGATGAAGTGTTACTGTTTTATGTTAATTCTTGTGCATCTGTCACAAAATGTAAGCATACAGACTTAGTTGTTCTAAAGTTTCAGGAGTTTCAGTACCGCTGCACTGTGCTGTGCATTCCAAGCTCTGTTAGAACAGAAAGTTTTGTCTTGGTCTGTATCTCACTCTAGCCCTTTGTTTCTGCTTACAGGCCTTTGAGGGTATAAATGTGGTCCTGATGTTTACTGTTTGCTTTGGCAGACAGGAAACTTGAAAACCGTTTTCAGAATTAGTAAGATTATAATGRTGGCCTCTGTCTAATCGTGTGACTTTTTTCTATGCTTTCTTTTTCTCTTTTTTTTGAACAGCAAACTCAGGGTTGTTGATAGAACGGGAAAAATATACCCACAGTTTCWTGCTGGATGTTGGCTTGCATGTCATTAAACATTCCATTTGCTTTGTTTCAGTTAAATGCAGTGGGCCAGTTTTGCCTTACTCTGCTTTCATCTTTGCATTTAGTGTCACTTAGTTCCTTTCCTTTATTCTCAAAAAGTTTCTAAAGGGACTTGATGCTTTTCCAGCATAAACGAAAAGCTGTGTTTCTCTGCCTAAAAGATACTAAAAATAGTGCATATCAAGGGTTGACTTGCACACCAAGTTGTTCATTTCTAGCAGCAAAAGCTGAGTTTACAAGTCTCCAAAGGAGCAGAAGATTTCTTGATCTTGCAATGAAGGTGTTTTTCAATTGCAAACAAAGCAGGTATACCACAAAGTGTAACAATTTTTCACCAAAGAGGCAAAGAACCCAATATTTTTGCTTTCTCTCTRAACTGATGCATTTCAGTGATAGCTTTTGCTTTTATAATTAATTCCAGCCTTTGATCAGTAATGCATAAACTGAAGTCTATCTACTGGCGCTGCTCTTCTCTTTTGCAAGTCTTAGCAATGTAGAGGAGTTGTGTGACTGCTGAAAGCAAGACTTTTTTTTTTTTTTTCTTCCCTGTTGAGCAACCCCGAGCTGCTATTCCTGGTGTCACATAACATGGCTCTTGCCTTCATTCTGTTCTCTGGGGACGAAGCTTACTCTCACCCAGATAAGAAACCTGACATAGATAGAAGTCTTGTGATTAAAATATCCTCCTGCTGTTTCTATATAATGTGTATATTTTTCTGCTTCAGGAAGGGATAAAAGCATGGTTGAATTTGGGGGAAAGAACCACAACTAGAGAGCAGCTGCCTAGGAGCAGTGTATGAAGWAAAAGGAGTTCAAGCACTTAATTAGTGTTTCAGGAAAATCAAGAATTCAGAACATCTGTAGTTGTACAGTTAAACCCTGAAGCTTTTGCAGGGTATCCATCTTGGTCTAAGAGAAGATTATAGAAAGGAAAAACACAGTAAAATGCTGAGTCACAGCAGTCACAGATTATTCATTTGGTTGCTCTAATCATCAAATGTGACTGTTGCAAAATATGGGAACCGGTGTGGCCAGTTCTCAATAGCTGATCAGTCAGCTGTCCTTGGAAACAGCAGCAACAGTTTGACTGTGCTGCAGTCATTTGTAACTATGCTTTCATTGTTGAGCGTGAAATCTCATAATAATATTTTAAGTAATTAATGATCCTAAGGAGAATGTAAACTTATGGGTATCTAGGTGCAAGTGGCAGAGAATTGTTGTGTTTGAAGGTAGCATGAGCTCAAGTACGTTGAGGTGGATTTTTTTGAGGCATAGATAATACCTTTTGCAGGTTTCCTTGAAACAAATCCTAAAAAGTAAGCTGTGTCTTTGCCAGAAGAAATGGTTTCAAGGAGATGAATAACCTGAGAAATATTGAATATATGTAAAACATATGTGGCTTGTACTGTTAATGTGCTGGAATTGCCACAGATGTGACTGAAGAGCAATATTGAGAGAGGTTAATTTCAGCCTAGGGAGACTCAAGTTTCTAGGTTTTCTTCTTCTCCTGTTATCCACCACTTTCTTTTTAGGGGGTAATTCCCAATGAAAGCCTAACTTCAGGTGCCCTCAATTACCAGTTGAAGCTCCTCTTTCAATCCCTGCAGACGGAAGCTGGGAAGGCTAACCCTATGAGGTTTAGTTTTCTGAACAGGTGCCACATACATTTAAGAGTAAAATTTCGATTTGGCAGGAGGAGGAAGGGTACAAGTACTTTCATTATAAGCTCTCAAAGTCACGAAACCACTGTGGTGTATGGATGTGTTTTATTAAGGCGTGAGAGCAGTGTGCCTCTTATTGGTCACATCCAGGGTTTGTTTTCAGTTCTGAATATTAAAAAGTCAGCAGGACATAAAAGATAAAACTTTGTAACTGTATAAAAATGTTACTATTTTCTCAAAGTTTTGCTGAAACCAGAAAAAGCAAGTCTACATGTCTCCTGTACAATGTTTATTTGACTCACAGTGAGTCAAATTCTTGCAGTTATAATCATCAGTGAAAGACTTGAATTTTTTTCTGGCCTTAAATTTGTGCTTAACCCTGGGGATACATCCTTCCTTAGCTTTTTTCTTTTCCCTTCTCATTATGCCTTTAGTAATACGTAAGTAAGTAGTAGTTCTTCCTGTACAAGACTCTTCATTTTGTTTGTGAATAAAGTGTAAACATACCACTGAAGTTTTCCAATACTAATTAAAGTACAGGCAAACCTGGAGTTAGGTTGGCAGAAGAAAATCTCAAGCCACAAGTAGAACAGATTTTCCAAACCAAAAATACATTTTGCTAGTGATGGTGTACTTTCACGGGTGCTTGTATGGGAGTACCTGTAAGAGCAGAATTCTTTTATGGACTTCTGCCTATGCTGGTACAGTTCTAGGAATGAACCAGACATGCCTTACACATAATAAAGGGAGAAGTATGTCATTCAGGATTGGGTAGACCAAGTAGCMAGTTTACCTTTGAAAAAAGGCATGGTACACAAACTTTCTTGGAAGAAACCCATGCTTTCTTAAAAGGCAGTGTCATTTCAAACTCTGATGCATATGCTTTGCTGCCTTTTTGCTTTGAACTTTGTTTGTAGTAATCTACTTGTAAGATAATTATATGTAAAAGCCCGAAATTCTTTTGGGTTATGATGRCTCATTCACTGTGAATGTAATGACTAATGTGACATTTGAGTTTATTTTAAAGAAAACAGAACAAATCCTGTTCAAAGACATTTACTGCTTTTCTTCTTTCTCCTGTGAGATTCAGATGTATAGTATATGTACTGTCAATCTCAAAACCTCTYCTTCTCAGTCTTTTTGATCCAACTGATTCTGCTAGGAATAAAAGATCTTATTTACTCAGTCACTCCTCTAATTTTGAACTGTTTTTTCTATTTATATTAGTAGCCAGATGATTCAGAGATCTGAGAAGGGAAACTGCTTTGATCCCCAAGTGTCTAATTGTCTGTTGTACCTTTTTAAAAAGTCTCACCATTAACTSGTATACTTCCTGGACTGAATGTCTGAGTTGAAATAGTTTGCATTTGAGTTGTCCAGGTTGTTAAGTTTAAAAGTGATATTACTCCATTTATATCCCTACTCCTCTTGTCTATATGGAGTATTGATACTGCCCTAGACCTGGCAGAGGAATAAGGAATTARAAACAAAACAAAAAAGAAGTGTAAAGGATTAAAACTATGTCATATAGGACAGGGTGATGTCCTGTCTTTTGAGCAGGGACTAAAATGATGGTACCTCTAAGGTAAATCCTCTGATTCCATAACTGCCATCCCAGCTGTCCCTTCCAAGAGCCAGTAGTGTGTTAGAGTGTATAGTGGAGCAGTATCACTGCAGGAAAATGAGGATATTCTGCTGCCATATACTTGGGAGCATATTGCGAGGGCTGGGATAGGTGTCTGGTTTTCGGGTGGTGTTGGCTGGTTGGTTTCTGTTTGTTTTTTGGTTTAGTAGGGGTTTTTGGTGGTTTTGTTGTTTTGGGTTTTTTTTTTGTTCGATAGATTGATTTTCTGTTTTTGGTTTGGTTTGGTTTGGTTTGGTTTTTTTGCAAAGGGTGACATTGTGAATTCCACTCCACCCTGTGCAGAGAAGTGAATATAGTGCGTCTCAAACATTTTGTGCGTGCCACGTCAAATGAACATTGAGACTGTGCTCTTTTGTAAGTCATGTGGGATCAAAACCTTGGGATTTCAAAAAATATTTGGAAAAATCTGAGATCAGTTCTGTAAGTAAATCAAATTAATTCCTGATTTGAAATAAAAATGTTAACGATTTTGAATTGTATCCATGGTAATCATAGCCTGCTTTAGGAAATGAGAGTTTTTTATTTTAAACATAATACTAAAAATACTAAACCTAATACTAAAAATCAATAAATATATTGTGTGCCAAAACAATAAAAGAAATAAAAACATTAAAAGTTGCATGAATATTTTCAATCGAAAGACAAAGTCATGTGTTAAATTATGACAGCAATTGATGGTATGCTCTTAGCAATGATTTGACTTCTACTGCCTAAAAGCTGTACAGTTTATCCCAGAAAATCAAGTTCCCTGTAGCTATTTTGCCTGACAACTCCARAGTGTGTTGAGTAATAGAGTGTAGGTATTTTGAGTATCGTGATGTTATTAAAAGAAGGCTCAAAATAGGTGTAATGTCAGACTTCACATTTATCATGTCTGATGTGTGCTGGGACTTCATAGCACAAAATCTCAAGCTTGCTATCCCTTGCTAGTTTTTTTTTTTTTTTCATATTTGAAGAAAATAGCTATTGATACATATAAGTAGTACACTGCTGCAGCTGAAGACCAAAAGCATGAATATTCTAACTGCTGTCCAGTGTGTGGTTTGGACTTCATTTTAAGACATCTTGGCAAATGAGAGTTTCTTAATGAGGAGTTGGCAAGAGGATTAAAAGACAGACTTTTGAAGTGTTAATAAGCTCCTACCAAGCTTGAAAAGCAGCTGAGGAAGAATGAAAATGCTGACACGAAGCCGAGTGGTTTGAGGCTGGTGTCATAGGCCAAGCAGAAATGGGAGTCATCCTCTTGATTGGCACAAAAAGAGTTTGGTGGGGTGAGRATAGGCTGCGTGGCTCTGAATGTATCCATGAAGCAGTGTTTGGTATGGTGAAGCTGTCAATGAAGAGACCTAGAGGGGAGAAYGATGCCTTCCTGCAGTGGTGTTTTCTTACCAAAAGATGAAAACTATGAAAATTGTGTTCCTCAAAACCAGTGAGTGGGTTTTTCACTCTGGTTTTGTAGAGTCCTTAGATGATGATTTCAAGTGATGTAAGGCTGATTGTGTTGTAGATGACGAGCAGAAATCAAGTCAAAGCATGATTCTGTGATCTGGCAAATCTCGGTCTGTTTCAGAGATTAATTTCAATGTTAGTACTTAACTATTTCAATGCTTAGAAGAGAGAGCAATAAGAAAGAAAATATTTCTGATTCTTACAGCTTACTTGGAGTAACCTCTCAGGTGATTTTCAAACAACATTTTTCTCTCCTTTGACTTCTCAAAACCAAATTATAGTCCTCACTCACCCCAATCAAAAAAGGGCACAAAAACACCTAAAAAAGCAGTCTAGGAAATTAGGGCTCCCAGAAGAAATTTAACTGCTGGACTTTTTGTCTCTTGACTTTTTCTTCGCTGTTTTGTTTTTGTTTCAGYCTACTATATTTGGCTTTTTTTCAAAGGAGTTTCCAATTACAGAAAGAGTTCTCTAACAAAGAATGTTTCCAGGGCAGCAGATGTTTCACTCATTACATAATACTGAGCATGGCTAACCTTTAAAGCTTTCAACTGGGGCAGTAAGTGTATTTTATGAAGTACTTTTCTTACTCTGAGAACTATGTTGTTGTCATTGTTATTGATGCTAAATTTTCTTATTTGAGAAACTATTTTCTTTGCAATCTTTGGAGCAGTTGCCATCTTCTGCTCTGTGAAAAAACAGTTTGGGTACAGCACTGATGAACAMGATGGAACTGGTTTATTAAATGAGTGTAGCTGGACTGCTTGCTGGTTATCATTTTTTCCTGTCTGATATATTTTCCATTTCTGTTTTCTGTCCTTGGCAATAGAACTTAATTTACTGGTACCAAACTTGCCTTCATTGATTCCACCTGCTTCTCAAGACTGTGTACGTCAGTTCAGAATTTGTGTTTTGGCCTCACGTCTGTAACTACTCCGGCATTTTTACCATTGGACAATTTGAACTTACTGTTCAATTATTGTATTGAATATTAATATGGTAGAATTAACCTGCATAGTCTGGAGTAGGTTGAGTCTTTCTTAGTTTTATGGCTTTTTTCAGGTTTTTTTTTATTTTTTCGCTACACTTAGAATTCTTCTGATGGGCAAATTTTCAGAGTCCTGAGTGTCCTGGATTGTAGGGTCCATTAACTTGGTGATATTTTCAGCCTTTTATAATTCATAAGTAGCTATTAAACTTGCTATCACAAAACTTTGCTTCTGAAAGCTGTTAAGTTTGATACAGGCATTTGTATCATCACATCACTGCCCCACTGTTTTGTAGCAGTGGTAATTGGTTTGCTGGCAATCAGAAAAAAATCAGACTAAACGGATAAATTTTGCTTCTTAAGACAGAATCTTAAATTGTTAGTAGTTTGCTTTTGTGTCTTTTCTGCCTAATTTTAATGTATTAAATATAAAGCTGAAAGTTTGTGGCTAGTTTCCATACTTCCTTTGATAATCTTTGCATACAGGATAGGAAAACATAGCAAAGGCAAGGAAAATTCAAGGTAATGGGGGACAATAATATATCTTGTTTAAGGCCAAAGTGTTCTCCATTTTTTCAAAAACATGTCTGAAAAGCTTCTCTGTAACTCAGCTTCTCTGAGACTTCTCAGTAACAAAACTCATGCTTCAGTGGCAAACTATATATGATTGAGAAAACTAGAGATTTATTGCTATGTAAATATCACTTATTACAATACTGGACTTGCAAAGTCAGTTTATTTCATTGCCACCTCTTCTTCCTGTGATGTACACTTTTGCATCATCTCCAGGCCCATGGTTTGAAATTGGAAAGGAAATCTTCATTGAAAGAATACAGACCCCTGTTTCCCATTATATGAATGGTGTATTTGTTAGTGGTCTCATGAAAATGTTAGCAACAAATTGCCAAATTACCTGTTCTAGTAATTTTTAAGAATTATGGTTGACTTTAGTCAGTGCAGGAGTTACAGTTAAAAACTTGAAAAAGATCTTTGTATTTCCCACCTGTGGTGTTTTAGCCTTTGGTCTTTGGGTTCTAACTATATCTGGTAATTTGATGTTAAGATTTATTTATTAAATCAATTTATGGAATACACATATCAGAAGCTTAATGCAGAACTGATTTTGTTCTCAAACATTCACAGTTTGCATAACTCTACAGCTCGGAGAACTGTTTTTGTCCAGGTGGAKGGGAAAAAAAGAAGCCCTGCTGTTTCATCCATTTGTTCCTAGGCTTGATGCCTTTGCTTCCATGGGAATTGTTTACCTGAGGTGATCTGCTGTGATATTTCTTCTCGTTTTGTACTGTAGTGCCCTGGTCTGTTTGGAATGCTTTAGAAAACTTCACCATGAAGCCTGGTTACATCCACTTGATACCTGATTTTTTGTTCATATACAGTCAGTAAATAGTATATTACAAAAAAGGAGATGCTGCAGAGCCAACACTTTTTTCTTTGCATATGTGCAAATCTATGACAATTTAACTGTCTAATGCAAAAAGCCAGTTTAGATTATTTTCAGTACCAGACTTTGATACAAGTTACTTTCTGGATGAAGTTCAGTTAACTCAGTCCTAAGTCATCCTGAAGGAATGCTTCATTAAAATGCAGTTGGCAAGCTTTTTATCTTTCACCTTGTCCTTAAGTTTATTTTTCCAATGTTAGAGGCCTCTCTATAAGATAATCACCATGTAGGCTGTAATATCAGTTGTGCAAGTATGACATTCTCAAATGTTTACTTGAAAACTGCTGGGAAAGAATGGTCCTGTATTTGCATATGTGCATGTTCAGACCAAAATGTTGGTGACATCCAGCCATTCCTGTTCCACAGCTGGTTAAGACAGGTAGAAGGTGGGCAGTGCATCTCTGAATTTATTTTTGCAATACTAGTTTTTCTAACATTTGTGTGATTTAGTCAAGTGACTGCAGCTGTCACTTCATTGAACAATTTTCGTGAC
The DNA here is from genome assembly GCF_030028575.1 of Malurus melanocephalus. NCBI lineage: Eukaryota > Metazoa > Chordata > Aves > Passeriformes > Maluridae > Malurus > Malurus melanocephalus. The sequence goes on from NW_026623430.1 coordinate 1,046,532, forward strand.
AATTATATATGCAATCCAAAAAAGAAAAGTCTTTAAAAGCATTTCTAGTAATTATTTTTCTCCTACTATTGACTGCCATGCTAATAATTTGTGGATTACTTTTTTTTTTTTCTGTTTTAATCTATTCAGTGCTAATGGTGTGCTGAAAGCAATGTTGCCTTACCTTGTATTTTGTATGTGTGTGTATATGTATGCTCTTTATATTCTTACACATTGTAAAATGTGCTTCAGAGAATTTGTATAGCTCTCTAACATGTCTGTATGACTTCTTTGTGTGCTGCAAGTACCATTTTAAGTATTTGATAACCTCCTCACTCACTAACCCCTCCTGAACTCACTTAAATTTGTTGTAGAGTCTAGTTTATGATGTTCCATTCTGTAGTAATTTTAAGTTATCTGTGATGTGCATGCAAGGTCTCATTTCTGCTGTGAAAGTGAAATTCATAAAATGGAGTTKCATGCTTATTTGAGTAGAAATGGGCATGGTTCTAAGTTAGTGTGGCATGGACTAACACACTGATGTGAGCAGTAGCAATGAAGGTGTGCTCAAACAGACAAACACAGTGCCAGCTGCACTATGTTCTGGTTGTTAAATGGCGATAGTTGTGACTACATTTGCTATGTACATTAAAGCCTGTGTGGGTATATTAATGTGTTAGAATTGTAACTGTATTTTGTGTTCAAAGAAACCCAAACAAAACARTCTGTAAAGTTTTGATTGCCAGGTATAGTCTATGGTTGCGTTCCTTACTGCTTTTCAAAGTGATTTCAGTTATCAACTTAAGGTCTTGAAATCTAGTTAAGCAGTGACAAAAACTGAGGCAACTGGAACAAGAACAATCATTCAGATTTATTGAATGTAGTTAACACTGAGAGCCACCTTCACTGTGATCTTTCTGTTGCTGTGGAATATGGCTAGGAAATTGTTGAAAAAGAGCCAAAGGAAACACTATTGTTGAAGTATTTCACTAACATGATGTTTTAAAAAATTGTATTCATAGCATTAGTGCTAACCATTACATCCAGTAGTAATTTCAGCCCTTTAGCATTTGTATTTAGATTTGATTTTTATGAATAGTCCTAGAGACAAGACTTTAAAGTATCCAAATCCTCACTGCTGCTCAAACTTGCTAATTTCAGACCTTCAGGTTCTACTTTCTCTTGCCCCACATCACTAAACTTTTGTTCTGTTAGGATACCTATTTCTGCACAAATTGGTCTTTTTAAATCATTTGTCATCATCTCTTTCTTCACACCAGCTTTGTCATGCCTTTATCTTCGCCACTGTTGTRAAATACTACATGGAGATTTTTTTACCAAGGCCTGTAGTCACAGGATAGGGGACAACAATTTTAAACTTAAAGAGTGAGTTGAGATTGTACATAAGACGCAGTGGGGGTGGTGAGGTGCTGGAACAGATTGCACAGAGTATCACACATCCCTGGAAGTGTTCAAGGCTAGGTTGGATGGGGCTGTGAGCAGCCTGTTCTAACAGAAGATGTTCCTGGCCATGGCAGGGAAGTTGGAACTACAGGATGTGTAAGGTCACTCTGCTTGAAATTATTTTGTGATTCTGGCATTTAAAATGTGTGCAGAAGAAAGAGGGACAAGCTGAAGGCTTAATGTAGCCCAGCTGTATATCTTTTCTGGGTATGACAGTGATTTAGCTTCTTTAAGCAGATCTTTTTTGTTAGTTAATGTGGCTCTCTAACGTGTGTGTGCATACTATGTAATACTTATTATGGGATTCTTCCAAATTCAGTAATTGAAAGAAATTCTGCACTGGTTGTTGTGTTACAAAACAAAAATTTAGCTGGCRTCAATGAAGATTCTTTTATACAAATGGAAAACATAATGTTCTTCCTGTTCCTTGACCAATAATGCCATTTAATCTCAGTACAAGATAAACAGTGGTCTGTGTGAATAAAGAATGAGATATCTCCCTTCTTTAGTACTCCAGGGAAAGTTTGTTTCTGTATTTTCAGAATCTGTGTACCCTTTTCCTCTTCTGATTAGTTCATTTGAAATAATAGAAAAGTTGCCTCTATGAAGACTTGGTCAACATAGCTGTATTTTTGTATCGAGGAGTAAGGTGCCTCTGGTAATCACTGTGTGGTCTTATCAAGTTTTGTTTACCAAGATGGTTGAGAAACATAGTAATGCTTTTTGCTTACTCAGATTGTAGCCATTAAGTTTTCCAAGTCTTGCAGATGACCTCTTGATGCGCTGTCTCCTATCTGTCTGGTAATGTCTTTCTCTTTTAAATTAGCATAGCAAATTCAGAGTTTTCAGTGATCTTTAGGTTAGTTCTTTTTAAGAGTAAATCTCAGAGCAGAGTGTGTATACATATTTTTAACTTCTTTACTGCCAATAGCCAAGTGTAATTCACAGGCAAAGTTAAAGATTTGTGCAGAAGACCTGAGTTAATTTTAACATCTGCCTTGCTTAAAACTCTGACTGCGGAGGCTTTTTACAAAATAAGTGTTTCAACCACAGTAAACAAGAAGTGCTGAAGTTATTCTCCAGTCTGGAATAAAACTCATTTCCTATGCAGTCTGATTACAAAAATATTTCTAGTTATGAGGAAAATATCCCATCTTTCTAAGTTTATCAGTCACCTGTGTATGCATGCTACAGGCTTCCACACAGAAAGTACTTTGTAAGTAGTAGCTTACACATACTGTAGTTTGTGGATACTGTTGGTATGTGAAAAAAAGGGCAAGTTTAATAAATTGCCATGTCATGTGTTAGTGATAAATCACTTACAGACATGACTATCTTTTCAGGTAGTGGACTGCTTGCTGATGTGGAAATATGAGATTTTTAGGATCAACTCAATTTTTCTGGGTAAAGCTGTGCTGGTTGGTCTCCTGAGCCTTGTACTGGGCTTTTTTTAGGACGTGTGAGGTTAGCACTCCAGTTAGGAGTGAACTGAAAAGATATCCCTTGTTGTCCACCACACTCAAGACCTAAGTTTATTTTATTTGTCTTGTGTGTTGCAACACTAGTATTTGTGATACTTCTTACGAGGAGCTGCATGGAACAAGCAATTACTCAGGAAAGGGGCTGCACATAAGCCTTAAAACCACCTATCTCTGAATCCATTCTGTGAGGACTTATTCTTACTCTGGTGTGAGTACATACATAAAGTTTTCCAAGAATGCCTTCTTGTTAGTTTAAGGTGTTATTATTAGTATGTAAATGATCCGATTGTTGTTTGTATCAAGCCATTTGTATCAGTCTTGTGAAGCTAATGTTTCCTTTTCTTTAGGACACTCATCGAACACTTCATTTATCTTTTTTTTGTAGATTTATGCTGGTTTTCTAGCCTAATTTTAGAAGATAATTTTACAATGAATGGCTTTTTAGAATCTAACTGGTGCTTTAACGACTAGTAAGTAATTGAAGCATTTTTTAATGCATTTCAAAATGCATAAAAATTATCTTTGTAAAAGTGGAATCCATTTCACCAAAGGAATTTCCCTATGAAATCTCTCCTTAAGAAAGTGCTGTGACCTTTGTAATGGTAACAACTTAACTATGTTTTTGATAGAGCATTATGAGGAAATATAAAATTGCATTTTGATTGTGACAAAGACTTYGGTGTTCCTAAAGCAGGCAATCTTAAATGAACTGTGGGAGAGAACACTTTGTCATATTTCTGGCATTTAGCATTGAAAAGGTGTTATTTTCTTCACTCCTACCTATTTTTGCTAAACAAATCTCATCTTAGGCTAATTGTACTAAGTGCCTTAAAGTATGGTCTATGCTGGATGGTTTTGGTTCTCATCTATGAAACTAAYTACTGCCCATGGGAATTCCATTTAAAAAAACATAGGCAGGGTAAAAGTGCATCTTTTATTTCTTTTATTTGGAATACTTTTTTTYCCCCCTTAATTTATTTTAAAAAATCATTTTCATCCTAAACAGCTCACCACAAACTTTCCTGTTAAAGGCTATGAATGAACTGGAAAACTAATTTCACTTAAATAGCTTTTTCATTACCCTTGTGGGTCCATGTGGACAATAGGTTTATAGTTCCTCAAGCAGTATTGCTCATCTTCTTAAAACAGAATTCCCAATGTTTGGGTAAAACTTAGGATAGATGGTCTCTTAGAAGAATGTTTGTTCCCCTGTCTGTTCAGAGGACCAGTGTTGATACTTTTTGCTGGGTGAGCTATCACAAAAATAYTGGAAAATAGTAGTGGATTCATCTTGTCCCCCACAAATCCTAAGGAGGTTTTCTTTCCCTGCAGTTTGGAAGGCAGAGTATGCTTGGACTTGATGAATTCTGTTTGTATTTCTGATGTATTATTTGTATTGGTGACTATCTGCTAATTCATAATTTAGTGTCTATTTATGTTTCTGGSACTGTTGTGTTAGTGAAGATTACTGTGGCTTAATTAAGAGCCGTTATTTCAAGTCTCTTTTGCTTTTGTTCTTGTTGCTTTAAGCCTTTCTGAAACTAGAGAACAAATTCCTGAAGAGCTGACTTGTAGTGTTTATTTGAAACCTTACTTATCCTTGTGGAAAAGGTACTGTTTTGAGAGACTCAGAACATTTTGAAAAACTTGCTAAATGTTGTGCTGACATACAAGGTGATTGTGCCAAGTTTCCCAGCTGAATTATCTGATGACTCTGACTTTTGCCTGACACATATTACACAGATTCTATGAATTCTATGTAATAAAAATGTAGTATCCTAGAGAGAAGTTACGCTCCTTAGCAACTAATTGCTACAGTTTCATTGATCCCCACTGATGCAAATTTAGGAATGGATTCTCTTCATTTTCATTCTAACCTTCCAAACCTTAGTGTTTAATTTTTCAAGTGCTTTTAGATTTTCCTCCTTCTGTTTTGCCAGGAAAACTAAGTTCTCCCTTTAAAGCATATTTGAGTATAACATTAGTGCTATTCCAGGAACTCGAGCTGTGATTAAAAATATAAACTTTTGTGAGATTTTGATGTGCGCTGTTATTGTTACTGTTTGTTTTTTTTTTCCTGCTCTGTGTGCTAAAACTAAATGTAGGCCATGATTTTAATGTTGAATTGAGAAAACATGATACTGAGCTGTGTGAACGTGACTCAGCCTTAATAAAAGGCTGAAATATTTAATAAAGGCTTTGAGTTAAAAAAAAATTAAAACTGTTGGATGCCAACCACTTTGCAATTTTATCAGCTTTTTCCAGTAATTTCATTTAATCTCAAATGGTACTTTACAGATTGCTAGATACTCTAGCTTAAGACTTTATTTTAAGAGGAGCAGAGAGTGGTTGGTTTATTTCTTCATTTCTTTCTTTATTTTTACAATTCTGTGAACAATTACAAGCATTTGAGAGGCAAACTGAAATGTTTTAGACTTCACAGTTTTATAATTAATCCAGTGTAAGTCAGTGTTGCTGCCGAAAGGGTCATACTGCTGCTGCTTTTGTGCTGACACAGGCAATTGCTGGAGAGCTGCTCTAGTTGAACACTAAGCAGGCTTTGCCAGGTTAGCATTCAGCCASAGCAATTTCTTGTTCCAGTTTGTTATGTGGTTGCACAAACTATAGTTCAGACAGAAGCAAAGGTGGAAATGAGCAGTGGCAGTGTAGTAAGAAGGGACTTTTTAACTGAAGCACCGGTTYATAGAGATGAAGTTGAAGCCACGTCCCCTGCATTTCTTGCTGACTTGCTTAGCCGTAAGACACTTTATTGTTGATTTCATGCTTTTTATGACAGTAAAGATAAACTGATGCAAGTTTTGTCCCTAAAGATGATAAGAGTTTCACAAGTAGCTATGGCTCTGGAGTAATTTCCTTGTTCTTCAGGAGACCCAGGCACTGAATACCTGACACATTGAATAAAGCTTTTACAATTCCTGTTGATGTTGCATCCATGTGTTTTAGGCGTAAATCCAATCAGTAAATAACTATCCCATGGCTTCCTCCTTTGCATGGAAGCCAAACTCTTCTATGTCTCTGTATGGATTGCYCTACAAAAGCTGTTAGCCAAAGTGTTTAGAGAGCATTGCAGTCACAGTGTGAAAATMACTATGGAAAAATATTTTAAAGGATGCATCTCCTTTCAGGTTTGAAAGAATTTGAAAAGTTGTTATTTCAGTGTAAGAAAATAAAAACTATAKTTGGAATGTAGAGGTACAACAAATTTGCATAAAGTTATTTCTCTTCCCCTCCTTACTTTGAGCTCATGCTACAGAAGCGTGCAGTATAGTGCTTGGCACCCAAATTACATAATCTTATGCTAAAATTTCTTAGTAAATATGCCAGATGGATAACTGATTTTTGCCTCAGATGAGTACTTAGTACAGTTATTATCAAAAGTCTTAGAAGTCTTGTATGCTCTGAAGATGGAAAATACCTTTTCAATATGATGTCAGTAGGAAAGAGTAGGATAAAAACAGGAGGGTAAATCAGATTGCAGGGAACAGGATTATACTGCCTTYACCAAATCACCTTTCAATTAGCAGAGGCCAGTGTTTCTGTAGTTACCAGAACTGGATATTCTAGGTACAAGAAACTTGTCAATTTTGGTGCACTTACTATTTTGGTAATACCCATGAACCACCACTCCTTGGTAGGTGGGACCTTGGCAGCTGTGGCAGTCTTGTTTTCAGAGATGGGAACCAGACTTCATTACTCATGAGCTTTTTAGACAGGATTCCCAGAAATCTGGTGATGTAATCAAGGGGATTTGATTGTGGTCCCTAGCTTCCTGCAGAGGTATAACAGTATTCAGGTTCATTGCTTGACTGCTACTGTTTAAATATGTCTTACTCAYGTTGTAAAAATAAAAGATTTAATGAGGTTTGGGTACTTCAAATAGTACTTGAGGTACTTTAGGCCGTCAGTGAGGTTTCTACAGAAAATTTCGTTTCATAGCTTTAACATCATATGCTTAGTGAACATCAGTGGTGTTGAGAGAACAACTCTTTTCAGATCTGGAATGTGCAGCTGAGCAGTGATGTGTACTGCCTGATCAGCTGATGAAATGTGGGTTTAGATGAGTGATTTTTATAAATGACTTCCAGATGTTACAGTTGCCAGCTGAATGTCTCAAGACTGCACTGTTAGGTCTAGGTTAGAAAACAAAACGGATGAAATGTGCAGAAGATAAACTAGTGAGCCTGTACCTGTAATTGTTCTCTCTCCATCAAAAGGAAGGAAAAGACTATGTGATTCTGTGGTCAAATTGCTCACAAGCAATGGCAAAAAAAAATGAATGCTTTTAGACTGGGATATCTACATTAATTTATAGCCTGTGAAGACCTTGGACAGTCTAATAGATCATACAAAGCTATTTCTCTGTAGCTGCTCTTTTAAAAACTTAGAGTTATTCTTTATCTGCCTTAAACTTCCTTGTGCTAAAACATGACTGCTATGGTGCTTGAACTAAAATCTGATTACCAGCAATATCTTTCAGTATCTTCTTTGAGCAGCAAAAATCAGAGTTTGTTTTGCAGTTTCCCTTGAATTTTCATGAATTCTCTGTAGAAGAATTCTGTTTGCAAATTTTTTTCCAAATCCTCATAATTATTGAGGGAAGGGTTTGAGTTTGAAAGCAGCGTATTTGATTTCTCTCTCTTTATTTTCCCCAGGAAGTACTGACATAACCATGATAGAAGACAAAGGTCCACGAGTGGCTGACTATTTCGTAGTGGCGGGGCTCACTGACACAGACACGGCAACCCTCCTGGACCAAGAAATAAGCAGACATGAAACAAAGTCGACAGGTCCCAAGGCTCCAATTACTGACATTGCTGTGATAATTAAATCAGCCGGTGAAACTGTTCCAGAGGGATACACCTGTGTTGAAGCCACCCCTACAGCCCTCCAAGCCAACTTAAACTATGGAAGTCTAAAGAGTCCTGAACTTTTTCTTTGCTACAAGAGAGGCCGGGACAAACCACCTCTTACTGACATTGGGTGAGATTTCTATTGCASTTCAGCCTCCTTCAATAATGATAAAATCTTGCTCTTCATAGATGATGTGAAAACGGATGTGAGAAAACTTTCTAAAAAGTACTGTTTGAMTCTGTATTGCTTATTTTTTCCTGTATAGAATAGGGTGAAAGTGTCAGTCTTCTAGTGAACTTGTCTTTTTAAAATTAATGATAACRTTTTAGTTTAAAAGATGGGAGAGAGAGATGAAGCTGATAAAATATTGGAAATTGAGTTCTCTGCTTCAGTTTTATGAAAAGTGATATAATAACACAGAATTGATATATAGAAATTATATAGTCCAAATTCAGAAACATTAACATGCTTAATATGAAAATTGCGACTTCRGAAGTCAAAAATATTGCTTTGTGGAATTTCACTTTAATGTTTATGGCAAAAGATACAACTTAAAAATACATAAGGACATTGTAGAAGTACTGGGGATATCATGAGAAAAAAATAGAGCRTGGTTGTGGGGTGCCATTACAATTATGCAAAATAAAGAATGTGTATGTTTCTCCCTACTTAGTTATTAAATAAGTAGTAAAGAGTAAAAATCATGCATTTATATGTATGCTATAATAATTTCAGTTGTTTTCATTTACAAGCTTAAGCACTTGGACATCAAGCCTACATACCCTGTTTTTGACCTACAGTTTGAGTGCTTACTGACAAACAGACCCAGTCAGGGAGAGACTGATAGTAAAATCTTAGTAATGACAGCAGCTCTCAGGGCAAGACAGTTCACTCTTAAGGGTTATACTGCAAGTTGTATAATGAACCTGATGCACACTTAATTTCTGTTCATCTTGGTCATCTAAACTGCGCTCTAATAGTCTTCAGTGAAACTCTGATTTTTAACATAATTATTTCCCATGTGTGTGACTGGCACTGCAGGAAGAGGTGTGAAGTTTYATTTTGAATGATTTGTTAAACTTCAGTAAGTTCTAACAGAAGGAAGAATTTCTACAGGGAGGGTTTCCTCAAAGAAATTCCTGAACAACCAGTCTTCAGCATGTGCCTTTAAGGAAGCAACTTGGCTAGCAYATGTTTATTTTCGTGTCTCCCACAACCTTAGGAGCTTGAATGCTTGTGTAGATTTCATAAACAAAGTAGGCAATTAGTTGGCTAAGATGGTGTTGTTTGGCACATAGTACTTATTTTGTGTTTTGTTGTATGCAGATCTAGTTAGGGTGTCACACCTAACACATCATGGCAGGCTTTTCTCTCTGAGCAATGATGCATATWTTCCCCCTTGCTGTTCCTCCTGCTTTGCAGCTATGTGCAAGAGGTGGTTAGAGCAATCTTTTTTTTGTGTGTATGTGTGTGAATTCCACTGTGTTTGAATGAAAGTGGAGTTTGGGCAAGAAATGCGTGTACAGTTCGAAGGCTAATTTATGCTGTTTTGTATTATATTATTAAAGAACCAGTGTGAAAGAATATTTTACCTTTGAGCCTGTCTGACATGGTGAATGAACTTAATATGTAGAGGTAGAGTACATCCTTTGAAAGGATGAAATGCATACTCTTGTGTCAAGGTTGTTAGTATRTGTGTAATACTGAGTTATGTCATGGTCGGAGCATTCAAGTGACTCTTGGTAAATGTTTGTGTCTGTCTGTGTATTTCTTTCAGTGTTATTTTTAGGGAAGGTTAAACAAATGCTGTTTGGAGAAGAGGGAGATAGGATATGCTCTGCTGTTTGTCTGGCACTGTCCTTGTGTTCAGTATTTCTGTGCCCCCTATCCTTGTTCCTTTATATTTGTCCACTGCTTGTTGAATCAGTGTCTAAGTTGCTAGAGGGAATTCCTGCTGCACTTACTCGCTTGCWTATAGTTAGGCCATGTGCCATGCCTCTGGATGTTGCATTTCCCAGAATTAATCAGATTAATTAGCTGGAAAAATAATTAGTYGGAAATTAATTGGAAAAATAAAGGTTCATTTCTAGGATGAAAGATCTCTAAGGTCCTTTTTCTACATGTAGCTGTAAAATTTAATATCTTTAGCTCATATGTCTATGAAATAATTCAACTACTATCATTCTGATGATTTCCTCGCCAGTTTTTTTGCCGATGTTCCAGAAATAGATAAGAACTGGGATTTGAGATCTGTTTTGGTTTAGGAGCCGTGAGACTTTCAAACAAAATCTCATCTCTCTTTGTTTTACACCTGAGCTTGGAATCTGTTAGAGTTCCAGCACATCTTTCTTACACAGAAGAAAACCTGACTGTC
>NW_026623430.1:1056938-1095781 GCF_030028575.1 Malurus melanocephalus
CTTCATTATTGGAGATGTAATTCCAAAAAGAAAGTGAGCTCGTATTTCAAAAAGGGTAATAGAAACTGGAAGACATTCTTAACAGCCAGTGTCTTCCATCATGCCTTAATCCCACCAATGTGAAAACTGCAGCTGGGTGTTTGGAACCATAGGGTCATAGCAATGAAACTCATAACTTGTTTGTTCAAACAAGTAATAGAGGTGACAGTAGAAATCAAAAATGTAAGACTTTTCCCTTTGCTTGATRCTCCACTTTTCTGACTTTCCTAGTGTTTGCAATACTTCTATAAGTGCTTTTATTAGTAAGTACTTGTAAAATGAAGGAGGAAAAGGCGTTACAAAGGCTTATTTTGCATAAGAAATGTGAGAGACAGATTATGTTTTATGTTATGACCTAGAGAAGGAGGAGTCAAACTGGACAACAACCCTAGACAAATGCAATTYGCAAAAGTGTGACTGTTTTGAAATGGTTTTCGAGAAGCAAAGTTTTCCATGGTTTGAGGTTTTTAGCTCAACAGCTGCAAGTTGTGACTTGGAGATGCAGGTATTAAGCTGGCTTTAAACCTGAGACTACAGATTGTTTTAAATGTAGCAAGTCTGATGATCRGAGTCTTTACAATTGAAACCATTGCTGAATATTATTGTACCCCATCAACTAGTTGAATAATTGGCAGCTACATCAATGTAGTCCCAACTCATGTGATTTCTTGGCTTTTTTAAAGTGTTCTAGGACTGTAGTTCACGTGTATCATCAAAACTATGATAAGATATATGTGTGTTCTGTTGAAATCAGRGTAAACAGTAATATTTGTGTATTCCAGTATAAAGATGGAAATAGCATTTAAATAATATTGGAAGTTTAATTTTTTTTTAAGTTTTGAGAATTGTTTGATATGAATAAAGATTCTTATTTTTTAGCTTATGACTTTTTGAAGTTTTCAAATACATACTGTGTAGTAGTCTGTCAAACATTTAACCAAAGGTATTTTGGGAGAGTGAATATGTATTTCCTGATTATTTTTTGTTTTGAAGTTGGGATGGACTGCAAGTGGGAAGCTGGAGATCACACACTACAGTTTTAGTGTGTTACCTTTATCTTAAATCTTGTTATGATAAAAACTGATTTGAAGGTGACAAGTGGTCTGTACATACTGCAGAGAACCAAGCAAATGGAGCCATTGCTTATTTGGGTGTGGAATGGGAGATAAAGCTTGCCCTGAAATAGCATCTGTGCATTAAAAATGTTCAGGTGTATATTTTGACTTCCACATTTTTTCTTAGAGTCTTTCTAATAGCTTTATGTTAGAGAAAGAAAAGTTTTAGTTTATTTAGCTGCTCTAAAGCTGTAAAGGATTTTTCATATTTTGCTAAGAATATAATGATCTAATCTTGCAAAAAGAAAAGATTCATGTACGACATGAATTTTACCGTGCAGTCATGTAAGATATACTCTGCTTTCTAGGAGTACAGTCAACTGTACTTCCTATTTCTCCCTTTTCTCTGGAGCAAGAGAGTTTGTCTTCCTGCCTCATTATTTTAAATGCTGTTATTCAAACTGAGTAACAGTTGAATGTCAATTGTTACTGGGTTTGGTTTTTTTTTTCTATAAAAATTCATCTAGGAAGCATCTTCTGTCTTCTATTGTACTTTTCCAAGAATATTGCTTTTWAAAAAACACCAATCAAACAAACCACAAAAAACACTAGCAAAAAATACAGAAAAYACAAGCTTTAAACTAYTTAGCAGGCATTTTTGTGATTGAATTATCCAGTATCATGTGTGCAAACAATTTAAAGTATAATTTGTATTTATTTTTCATTGATGGWGGAGCATTCCAACTACTTCTGTAACTAAATCCTTTCCAATGTGGCTTAGTTTTGTTTTTCCATCACTGATTTATTCCCACAGAAAGTTCAGTATCATTTTAATATTTCTGAGCAGTTTCTTCAACCTTAAGTGCTGCATGTTGAAAGACAATACAAAAAATGCACATTAAAATGTTGCAGTGATGACATAGGTTGCTAAAGGATGGACAGTTTCTCTGAATTTGTTCAASTAACTTCATATCTATTTGAATACACATACATAACACTTTGTTTCTTTGCTGTGTGCAGAGTTCTATATGAAGGGAAGGAACGCGTAATTTCGGGCTGTGAGGTGATTCAGGCTACTCCATATGGCCGYTGCGCTAATGTTAACAACAGCTCGGCTTCCTCGCAACGCATCTTCATCACCTACCGAAGGGCTCCTGCAGTGCGACCTCAGAATTCATTGGCAGTGACAGATATCTGTGTTATTGTCACCAGCAAAGGGGAAACCCCTCCTCACACATTCTGTAAAGTGGATAAGAATTTAAACTGTGGTATGGTGAGTATTTGTAAGCTTGCGTTTCCTTTTTTTTTTTTTTTTTTTAACTCAAACCCCTTTTTTTACGTTTAGAGGAGGAGCCCTTGAGCTCTTCTTAGTACTATTATAATTGTTTTCGCCCTTGAGCTCTTCTTAGTACTATTATAATTGTTTTCTATCACTACATTGTAATTCCTTCATTCTTTATACCATGTGGGAGACATCAGTTTTCCAGGTTTTGTTGCTTTGATTTCCTTTTGTGTTAGAAATTACTGTTTTGTACTGATTACTCACTACTTCAGTTTGCATATTCATGGCTAGTRCTATTTAGGAGTAGTGCAATGAGATTTTAGGATTTTTTTTAAAAATTATCTCTTCACCAGCCTTTSTGAATGCTGACACTTGGGATGAATCATTATTTTCTTAGTTTTTTGTGATTCATGTGTTATTAAGATGTTATAAGCATAATCATTACTGCTTACAGCTGCTCAGTATGTTTTGTTTTAATTGATTCTCTTTGATTTAGTCTGTTTTGCATTTTGTTTACTTGGAGTGAATAAGTGGGTTTTGTTGAATGGTAAAGTGTATTTAGACAAACTGCAAGAGCGCTATCTCAATAAACGGTTTGTAGAAGTAGGATAAAAGCTTCAAGTTAAGATGATTAGAACTTCACTTCCCCTTATGAGATTCCCATGAGCAYTTTTAATTAACCAAGGAAACATGAAGGTGGAAATGGATCTGCCTCACTTTTGCCTGTACTTTCGTTGAAAGAAGTCAGAGTAGTGTGATAGTGTGGTTATTTTATGTAAATCCTGTAATCTCTAGAAAATGAGAGAAGGGTGAATTTCTTGTTTTCATTRTTTACATGCACTCAGCAGCCAACCACTCATTTTATTCCATAATGATTTCTGTTAAAATGTTTGACTTGTTTTAAAGGGAGTATATGTAATATATCCAATGCTTGATTTCTGTTGCTTGTTGTCGTCTTTCCTGRTTCTGAGACAAAACTTTTGTCTTTCAGTGGGGTTCCAGTGTATACCTTTGTTACAAGAAGTCTGTGCCAGCTTCTAACTCTTTAGCATATAAAGCTGGTAAGTAATTTTAGAAGGTACCTAAACATGCTAACATGCTAGAAGGATTCAAATATCATGTTGAAATAAGGCAGTAATTTAAAAAAATTAATTGTTGTCCATCAGAATATTGYTCCTGGAGCAKGCCAGTTGAAATCAGCTTCTAGAAYGMCTTCTTTGCTCTCCCTATTTTTTCCCAGGAGGAAAAAAAAAGGTTTTGATGGGAATAGTATTGTTCTGTATTATTTTAGTTCTTATCRTGACAAGCTTGGTAGCTTAGGAGCTCTAGCAAACACTTGTCTTAGCAAACATTTCAGATGTAATAAACTACCTCATATATCTTGCATTGGTGATAATGGAGGAGTAATTAAAATCCTGTTCAGCCTTACTTGTATTTCTTTCTATGTCTAAACATCTTCTGTTTATTTTGAAAGTTAAATGTGTATCTTCCCTTCAGTTCCACAACTGTTTTCTTGTTCCTTATTTGAGGAGAGTAAAAAATATTCTGAACAATACATGATGAGTCTGGCTTGTAAAAGTTTTTTAATGYGTTGCTGCAGATTATATTTTGTTTCTGAAGAAGCCTAAAAAAACTTTCAGAAGTTTCTGCTGAGCAATAAATGCACCAAATTCCTCAGAAAAGGAGTAAACTACCAAACAGAAGTTGAAAGCATACATAATGAAGTCAGTGTACCACAGAACAAGCAAGATGAGCAGCAGTAGTAAACCCATACTTGTGTGCCTTTTYTCTACCAGCAAGAGTTAGATACGTTTCTGAAAGCTAAATAAAGAATTTGTTTAAATTGAACATAGAGAGTAGCAGGGAATGGTAGCAGTCCGCTATTTTCAGTGAAGGTATTACTGATTTTTTACAGCAAATTTTCACTTGCTTTATAGGAATTTCTAATAAAATCCATTCCAGTGGCACATATAAATAGCACAGGTAATTCCAAACTGGTTTGATATTAAAATCTTAACTATGTGCTGTGTTTGAGCAGTTACTAAATGTAAAAGCTCAAAGGATAACTTCAGTATTTCTTCAGTGTTTTCAAATGATTGTTACTTGGATGGCTTAGTCTTACTGTCAAGTGAAAGGCTTTATCTTTGCAGCTATAATCTTCAATTATAAGGTTCAGGTAACTGTCCGACATAGCTATATTTTGTGGAAAATATATTGCTTGCAATATTTAGGGCCTACAGAGCAAATGTGCTTACTTTTCCTTTCCCCATTCTTGAGGTTTAATTTTCAGATATCCTCAAGAGAACTATGAATCATTTCCACTGTCAGACTCTGTACCTCTCTTCTGCCTTCCTATGGGAGCTACTATTGAGTGCTGGGACTCTCAAACCAAATATCCACTCCCAGTGTTCTCAACATTTGTACTGACCTGCTCTTCTGCTGAAAAGGTATGGCACYACTCTGTGTTTTTGCTTTTATTTCAGATGACTGCAACAGAGTAGATAGGGATTGTTTCTTCTGTGTTTGAGAAATATATTATCTAATACTTCCCTTATAAAATTATATTTCTTAAGCCTTTGTGTAAGATGAAAGTGAAACAAAACAGGAAGCAGCTGGAAGAGTATCTGCTGTTTACTCCTGCGTGGGCTGAACCATACACTTAACAAAACCAAGGCTCACAGCACATGGATTTCCCTGTTCTTTCATGKAACAGGAATGGAAGTGTAGTCTACATGGTAAACCGTGTGTTAGCATGTTACAGTTTTCATGTGGTTACCTTAAAAGGCACTTCTATGTGACTTTATATAGTAGGGCTCTATATATCTCTGCATGTGAATTGGAAACTAGTTACCAGAAAACAGGAGGGCAGGGAGAGGAACGGTATGTGCTGCGAGGTAGCACATAGTAGGTGAAAGGCTCTAATGTGCTTCCAAGACTTAGTGATCTTGTTGAGTTTGCATGAAGGGACAGATGCATAACATGATCTGTCTGCTGAATCTCTGTAAGGCCACCAGCATACAAAGGCACCAAAAATGTGTTGTATGACTTGGTCTGCATGTGGGAAGGTAGTAGAGGTACTCCTGGTCAATCAAGGGAGCCTTTGCTTAGGGTTGTTCTCCAGCTGTTGTTTCAGCTTGCCAACACTTTGTCTGTGTGAACTGTATGAGGAGAGTAAGTGTTTGTAATAGGTCATTGGCTCTCTGTATAAATGTGTGATTAGCTCTCCAATAAACAGCAGTTAGGCTGTGTTGGTGATAACAGCTTAACTTCCACACTGTCTCACTCCCCTGACAGGGAAGTTGATATACTTCTCCATTTCCAAATAGAAAAAAAAAATCTCCAAAATATGAATACTTCTTTTGCAAGGAGGGAT
Organism: Malurus melanocephalus; assembly: GCF_030028575.1. NCBI lineage: Eukaryota > Metazoa > Chordata > Aves > Passeriformes > Maluridae > Malurus > Malurus melanocephalus. The sequence continues at coordinate 1,062,688 of NW_026623430.1, forward strand.
GCAGTAGCTGCTACTGTTTTCTTTCCTTGTTCTTCTTTTGCTAAGCTTGCCAGAATAACTTAGTTATGGATCTCAGACAAATAGGGAAGGAATATTAGAAGAGGTTGATAGCTGTTTAGCTTGATAAAATAAGGAAGTCAAAACTAAAATAATTTTATTGTTTAGTTTGGTAATGATGGGGGAACTTAGAGAAACATTTCATGAGGGTTTGGGTTTGAGGTTTTAATGGTGTTTTTGACCCAGATGATTAATGGATAAGGTTTTGTCCCAGAATTAAAGTTTGGTTCCTTCCCTTTCAATTTACTGAGTATGAATATTTATTTGAGGAAGGTGCAATGAAAATGAAGAAGGGAGTTCAAAGCATTTTGTTTATTGGGTTGCTTTGTGTATGTTGCATTAATAAGAAGTTGTTTCATAAGATGCCAGCAAAAGCACTATAGTGTGTGCAAACACCGAAGACTTAAAGATGCTTCAAAAGCTTTAGCCCAATTTTCTGTTAAATACTGTACCTTCTTCGCTATTTTCCTTCATCTTTTAGGTTTACGGTGCTGCTATCCAGTTTTATGAGCCTTATCCTCGGGAGCTGCTAACAGAGAAACAGCARTCGCAGCTGGGTCTTCTGACAACTGTAGAGAGAAAAGTGATTACTTCCAAGTCCATCAATTCCAACAAATGCATCTGTCTTCTCTCACACTGGCCTTTCTTTGAAGCATTTAGAAAATTTCTTATGTTCATCTACAAACTCTCTGTCTCTGGACCTCATCCTCTTCCCATTGAGAAGTATGTAAAACACTTTGTGATTTGACCTGGGAATGTAGTTATAAGCTCAAGAAATCGTGTGATTTGTGCATGTCACAGTTGCTTAGTTGGTATAGTTGATCCATCATCTCGTTTGCACTGTTTAGCTTATGTTGTAGTGATAGAAATTATTGCTGCTTCTGTTTATTAGTRCTAGCTCTTGCAGTGTCAGCAAAGCTAAATGGATTTTACTCTGGGWTTTTTTTTAGAATATGTCAAGCCTGTTTACCTTTCTTGTAGCTRCACAGAGAATGGCTGGGCTGTGATACATGCTACATTTTCAGTCCTGAGTTTTAGCTTAATAAATATAAGCTCAGGAATGCTGGACATTAGCAGCAAATACTTATATCTGTTTCCAAGCACTGCAGGTAATTCAGACTGTCTGTGAATGTGTGTGTAAACTCTGCARAAGATGCTTGTCATGGTTCTGAAAGTTTGCTGAAAAAGATTTTACCTTCAAAGCTATTTATTAGATATTTGGCAGTGAAATATATGAAGTGTGTACTTTCTCTTAGCAGAATCTCTTTAAAAACTCCAAGAACAGCATCAGGCTGCCTGGGATTTTAAGTGTCTTGCTGAAATGCCARTGTATTTGTATATTTTGCTTACATACCAGAAGCTGCCAGTATTAGTTTTCAGGCACAACATGTGAGTGAATGAAGCTTCTTTGTTTTGGTTTTCATAAATGGGCTCTTAAACTTATCAAAAYAGTAAAGAAATCTGAACAGTCTTTCTAAAACATGCTACGATATTAATTCTARAATTGTTTTCAGGCCTTCATTACTCCCTGGTGGTGTTTTTCTAATATCTTGTCTTTTTGCAGGCATATATCCCATTTTATGCACAATATACCTTTCCCATCACCACAAAGGCCAAGGATTCTTGTGCAGGTAAGCARAACATGTGCAACCATTTTAAGATGCAGCAGTGGAAAACCACCTCTTGTCTTTGGTTTTTTCCTTTATGCTTTTTACTTGACTTTGAATGCACACCTGCTGGAAGGGAGAGGGGAGGAGATGGATGGGCTGGCCTTCTCTCTCGTTGATATCAACCTGGTACAACTTAGCGAAGCAAACAAACTATTTCAGACTTCAGATGGTGTGCAGTTCTGAAACATCTGCCACGTATTACCCTTTCATTTTATAGGTACCATTTGCATTACCTCMGTGGTAAGGTTGTTTTCTGTCTTTCCCTGGCTTGTCCACCCATTGCTATGGGTCAGAAGTTAGCCCCTGGGGCACTGTCTCTTGTGCTTCTCTGTTTAATTACCTAGCAGCARTTAAATGCGCAACACTGAGTCACAGACATTTCCTGTAATTCTCAGAATTGTTCCAGTGACTAATACAAGCTCTGTTCACTTAGTGAACCCAAGGACATTGTGTGTGTGTGTGTGCCAGGCAGTTTATGAGACTATGGATATATATATTTATACTGGAATATTATACTGTATTAAGTTTGGGGTTGTTCGTGTCAATCACATACTGCTTTATGTGTTTCAGCTTTCTGCCCATGATGCATTAATATTGTCACAGCCAGTTTCTACACCATTGCCATTAAGGTATCATTATTAATGCTTTAAATGTATGCTRCTTGAAAAAGTCAGAGGCAAGTAGGAGTCAGTCATAGAAGGAAGTYAAATATTAGTGCAATATCATCAGGTATTATAAACAGGAAGCTCAGTATGCATTTATAATGTTGCACAGACTTGTCTTGACATAGATGTGTCCCTTGTGGAAGTATAATATCACTAATTATCCTGAAATAAAGATGAAGTGCCAGATTATTGTAGGAACTCTGGAAGAATAATAAGGTGTTTGTGAGAAAGAAAGTAACACATATTTAAAGATYGTGCATTTTCAGAACAGCGAGAAAAATTTGTTTATAATACCATAGAGACTGCTATCTTGCTCTTTTTGACTTTTTTAAATCCAAGAGAGACAATAACATCAAGTAGGTGAAATCCATGAATGCATAAATGTGCAAACATTTTGGAAATTCAAAACTATACATAAAAGTTGGTATTTGTGCTTGAAGGTTGATGTGCTTGAAGTCTCTGTGGATACTGCCTGCATCTTCTGTGTTAGACCTCATTATGATTGTGACATGTGGTTTTGCTTTAATGCTTTCATTGATTTTCAGTTTGGTTTTAAGTTGAAAACCAAAATCTTCTCCCCTTTTATTCTCTTGACCTCAAAAGAAGAGGAATYCCATATTTAATCACATTTTTTACAGAAGCACTTAGGTGGAAAATTGCAGCCAGCCACCAAATGGCAAAGCAGTCATAAGCACTTTTTTAAGGACAGATTTTACACCCCTGTACTCATAGATATGATTACAATTCCTAAATGTGTACAGTTCTAACAAATGGAATGAAGGATAAACTGTAGAAACTAAAGGCATGTTGCTCTCAATGATGGGTTAATTTTGACTCATACTGGAATTTGATGCTGTGATTCTAAGATCAAATGGATACTCTAGTTTAATATTTTTGTATGAGATAGCTGGTCATGTGAAACTGCTGGTGTTATTTTTGTTTGAATTAGTTATTAACCAATTAGATTTGTCTTACTCTTACAAAGACAAGATGTCTGTGCATCTATGAGACAGAGTGYCATGAACTACACAAATTCATCAGTAGCATGGTTTAGCATACAGTTCTTTGGAAATAGAATTTGAATTTAGGTTCCTTTGGGGAAGTATAAGCCTTAAAATGACACAATAACTATTAGATAGGTTAGGTATTTTATGTATCTTAATATCAGCACCATTCAACTATTTGATCCCAAACAGTTGTCAGAATTTGATAGTAGTGAATGTTTTTTTAAACCCTGTAATGTTCTTCTTTTCTTTCCCCTTCCCATCCACTCCTTAGTGGAGCAAACTTTAGCACTCTGCTCATGAATCTTGGACCTGAAAACTGTGCCACTCTGTTACTCTTTGTATTACTAGAAGGCAAGATCCTCCTCCATTCCCTTAGACCAGCTGTGTTGACAGGAGTTGCTGAAGCTGTAGTAGCTGTAAGTACAAAGCGTTCTGTACAGCAGTGAGAGAAATGTATTTAAACACCACAGTTGTAACAAGGCTTTAAGTTAAAATGAGTAATATACTAAATGGTCATTTTTCCCAACAATAGCATTTAGTTCAATTGCCCTAGCAAATAACTCTTAGAAAGATTGTCATTTTTGCATAGCTGAGAGTTGTACTGTAAATAAGTGATCAAACTTAGGGTATTTTTTTGACRGTTACAAAGCTTTTAGCAATTTAATTTCAATGTCCTGCATGTAACTTCTTGGTTTTTCTTGTACAGTGTCTATTGTCTTGTTTTAATGCATTTATTTCATTTAATTTTTCCTTCAGATGATATTTCCATTTCAGTGGCAATGTCCATATATCCCCCTCTGTCCTTTGTCTCTGGCCACCGTACTCAGTGCACCTCTTCCATTTATTGTTGGAGTTGATTCACGATACTTTGATCTGTATGATCCACCACAGGATATTGTTTGCATTGACTTAGACACAAACATGGTCTACATGTAAGTTCTATGGAGATTTTACATTTTTCTGTTGATGGAGAGATTAATTAAGTGCTCGGGAGATAAAACTGTTGCATGTTGTTTCATCCAGGATGGTTTCTTTCTTTCTTATTGTCCCCTGTTCTTTTTCTCTTGTCCCCTTTTTTCTCTTCTTGTCCCCTTTTTTCTCTTCTTGTCCCCTTTTTGTCTCTTCTTGTCCCCTTTTTTCTCTTCTTGTCCCCTTTCTCTTCTTTTTCCAATGCTTCAAGGCAAATTAAAACTTAATAAGTCAAGGATTGTCACTTCCTATAAAAATCTGATGCAGATCTTGCTGTGAATATAGTAACAGTGGTAAATGACTASGGAAAGGATTGTCCCCCTCTACTGGACGCTGGTGAGGCTGTGTCTCAGAATCTGTGCTTAGTTCTGGGCCCTTCACAAGAAAGACAATGAGGTGCTGGAGCATGTCCAGAGAAGGTGGTTAAGGGCCTGGAGCACAAGGGTTGTGAGAAGCAGCTGAGGGAGCTGGAGTGTGTAGTGTGTAAAAAAAGAGCCTAAGGGAGACGTTAGCACTCTCCACAATTGTCTGAAAGGAGGTTGTAGCCRGGTGGAGGTCAGTCTCTTCTCCCAAGTAGCAAGCAGCAGGATGAAATGAAATGGCCTGAAGTTGCRMCAGAGGAGTTTTAGATTAGATAGTAGGAAAACTTTCTTCAGGCATTGRTCAGACATGGTCAGGCATTGGAACAGGCTGCTGAGGGAAATGGCTGAGTCACCAGCCCTAAGGCTATTTAAAAGACATTGGTTTAGTGGYGGACATTGTTTTGCAATGGTGGTCATGGCAGTGTTAAGTAAGTGGCTGGACMTGATGATTGTGAGGGTGTTTTCCAATCTACATGAACAAGAATGCTTCCGGATCTTTCGTAACAACTCTTGATGCTGTCTTGYACTTGGACTACTTTATGTTAGTGTTAATAAAGAAATTTTCCTGAAGTTACAAGGGCCAAATTTTTTGTGAGACCAATCAAGCAAAATTTGGGGTCTTCGCTACAGTCATTCTAAAATATTTTCACTGAATTATTGTATTTTTAGTACTTTTCCTAAATTGAAGGTATTCCTTGAACAGTTCCTTTGCACCTTCTTTGCAAGAGGCTAATTCAGAATAACTCTTCTGAGTTTCTATAATGTGAATACAAATAACTGAAATGAAAAACCAGGTTTTTCAGGTGTTTAGTAATGTTATTAATTACCTTTTCATTCTAAATTAATTAGTTCATAAATAGAAGGCGGTATCTAAGCTATTTGAAGATGCAGGTGAACATCACTAAATCAAGTGCACATCTTTTCTTTATGAAAATTTAGTTTTACTTGTCTGCTCATGTCACATTTTAACTCATGACTTTTTTTTTACTAACATGCATTAGAGTTAGTAATTTCATCTGTTGATCAGTGAAATGCTTTTTTGATTTTTATTGTCTCAGAAGGACCCTTCCTCTGCTGATGCAAATGTTTCCTTTACATTTACAATGAAATGTTTTGTTTTATCAGTAGCATCACAGGAAATGGTAAACAATGGAGCAAATAGTGTTTATTTTTTTATCTGGGTTTTTTTTTCTCCTTCCCCTAGATCCCCATAAAAAAAAAAAAAAAAAACACTTCAAACAGCATTTTTATCACTTTATAACGAAGTATTATGCCACCAAGAGAATAATTACAGGTGTTGTGAAAAAAGAATGTATTGAAGAAAGTCAAGAAAGATAACTTATTTATTTGAAGATATTTGCGGTGAAAAATTCCTCAGTTTTTTTGTTCATAAATAGAATGGAAGTTGAGGATTGCATTGTAGAAAAAGAGAGATAGAAACAGGAGATTTTGTAGGGAGATAAGGATGTTAGGATGATTTTAGGACTGTTAGGAAGACCAAGTACCAATATTATTTGGACTGGTTGTTGAACAAAAAATCTGCTACTAGCTGACTTCCTATGAGGCAATCAATTGGAAAGGCTTTCCCACCTTTTCTTTTACTGTGTTTATAAGCCCATTTCCCTTTCAATAGTCAAGTGATCTTTTTTGGTTTTGCTGCCCATTTTGCATGTATCCCATCTGTACATGTTTGATTTCCAGAGTCTGGCATCTGCAGCATTTGATTTAGGTAAATGTGAAGTATTGGTACCTGCATTATGAAATGTTTTTAACTTGGAAATGAGTATATCTTTCAATTTTGGAGATAAGAGCTAAACCCAGATCTCTATAAAGCACTTTGTGTTGGAGATAAAATAAAATTATGGCACTACTATGTTGTTAGTGATTGAACATAGTTTCATTTAATTGTATCTACATCTGTTTCTGCTCCTTTTTGGTTCTACGGCTGTGTGGCAGTGTTGGTTTTTATGTGTTTGTTTAAGTGTAAAAGCGTATAACAGCACTGTTGGTGACTTGGAAAGGTTGCTTAATAGAAAAATAACTTCTGGAAAATTTGGTATTTTCTGGTGCATCAGTCTGTATAGTGACTTTCTAGAGCAAGTTTGCTGCTTTCTTATGCTATACCCAAAAGACCTTTTATCCATTCAGCATCTTCCTTTCTGCTTTTTAAATTTTTCTTAACTATCTCTGTGATACTTAATGAGCTTCCAATGTTAACAAGCCTTTTTAAGGCAAAGATTTGAGAGTTTGTTTAAATTTTATAGCAGCATTCCTGGCACTTTTGGAATGGCACCACTTATGTTGTTTATAAGCATRCCACTATTTTGGGGACAAAATGGGCAAAAGTATCCATAAACATGGAATTTTGCTTCAACTCAAGAAAGGTTGGCTTCTTTCCTAAGATATTTCTTTGTTCATACCAATAGAGCAAATAACAATGGAACAAATATTTAACAGATGCAAAGTGCAAAAACAACTAGTGCCAATATCAGCTTGGATAGTAATAACTGGTTTGGTCTCATGGTCACAGGGTTTCTTGTACTCTTTTTAAGAGCAATTCTCTTCCACCTTCTGCTTTTCAGAAAAAGGTGTAGCAGTTCTCTGTATTTATTCCTGCCCTTTGTTTATATCCAACTGCCTAAAGAAGGTCTAGGATTGTATCTGTCGTTCTCTTTAAAGAAGATAAGCATTCCTTTAGACAGTTTGCCCCAATACTTAATCARCCACATCATTTTCCCAACTGTGAACTGAAGTCCCAGTTTTTCTAGTACCTGTTAGACTATAAATGAAGATGGTACTGGGTTGCCGGACATGACCATAAAGTTCCCAGACTGATCTGGCCTTCTTTGGTAGCAATTTCATGTTGTATTCAGAACTGCCTTTATTTGTATTAGTAGCAGTATGGCAGGTTTATAGTACAATAGACTTTGTGTAATAATAATGTACAGAATAGTGTGATTAAATCATAGTAGCAAGGCTGATAAAAAATTTGAAAAGGAAATAATCTAAAAATTCCAAATCAAACTTTAAGGCAGATCCTCCTTGCAGACTGGAGAAAAAACGCTACTCAAACTGAATTTATACTGTTCTATATACAAAGAAATTAAATTCTAAGTTATGTCTCTCCCATTGTTTTAATAAATACATAGAGTGACAAGGTTTCAAAATAATTTGAAGATACTGACTTCTGTAAATGAAACAACGTAAAGCTGTTGACATTATTCTTTKTTATACTGTCTGTATTTCATATGTYCTCTTTTGTCTCTCCTGTGTTTTAGATCAGATGATAAGAAGAGCACCAACTGGAAGCAGTTTCCTAAAAAGCCATGTAAAAATCTGCTCAGCACCTTAAAGAAACTGCACCCACAGCTGGCAGCAGGTGAAATAGATAAAATGAAAATAATTCCAATTAGTATATAAATGTAATTACTTTCTTCTAGCACATGGAGTGTAAATATTTTTTTAGACTTTTTTTAATGTAACTTCCTAGAATTTAGTATCTTTTTTYAGCCTTTACTCATGGTCATGTCYAGCCTCTCATCCACCTGTGTCTCAAATTATTGTCAGAGATCTGTTCRTCCCCCAGCCTGTGTTGTTACTGGAGGTTTCCCCATCTCAGGGTGCAGTACCTTGCACTTGGATTTGTTAAATCTCATGAGAGTCCCATGGGCCCACTTCGTGAGTTTGTCCAAGTTTCTCTGTATGGCGTCCCATTCCTCAGGCGTGCCAACAGCATCACTCAGCTTGGTACCATCTGCAGACTTGCTGAGGTTACACTTGATYTCTTTGTGTTATTGATGATGATATTAAGTAACGTGGCCCCAGTATGGACACCTGACTGGTGTCCATTGTGACTCTAAACTATTTCCCACTACCCTCTGGATGAGACTGTCCAACCACTTTTGTATCCATTTGATAGCCCACCCATCAAATCCTTCTCTTTCCAATTTAGAGATAAGGGTGTTTGTGGGGATCTGTGTCAAAGGCTTTACACAATTGTGGATAGATGACATCTGTAGCCCTTCCCTTGTCCACTGATGCCATCACTCCATCACAGAAAGCCACTGGGCTGGGTCAGGCAGGATTTGCCCTTGGTGAAGCTGTGCTGGTGTCTCGAGTCACCTCCCTGTCCTCCCTGTGCTCAGCACAGCTTCTGGGAGGATCTGTTCCACATCTTGCCAGGCACAGAGGGGAGGCTGACAGGGTGGTAGTTTGCAGCACCCAATATTGGTGAATATCACAGATAATGGCTTTTCTACCACAATAATGGAGTAGCTAAATTTTGACAAAGGATTTTGTAAAAAAAAAAAAAAACAAAAAACCGACCAACTTCAGCCTAATAATTTTGACAGATAAGAGCAAAGTTCTACTGACCTAACGATTTTCAGGTATTGTTTCATTCTAACTATAGATAGATGTTTTCAGGTAAGATGGTTTCTGTATATAAGGTTACAATRTTATGGGGAAGGAGAAAATAATCACCTCACACGTATACAAGATACACAAAATTCATAAATTACAAAAGCAAAAAATGATATTAATAAAGAGGTGGGTGTTCTTGTCTTAGTTTTCAAGATTTTTTATTTGCAAACAGCCTTTCATTCATCTTTTAGAAAATCTCAACTTTTATCAGCAGGTTATATCATTTAGCTTGAGCACAGTCAGTGGTCTCTCTTAATYTTTCTATTTTGGCAGTACTATAGTAGCTATGTTGTAATATAAAGTTATATTTATGTAGAAATATTTTTGTTATTCTAACTGATACTTGTTATAATAAAAAGTGTGGAACTGTCATTTTCAGCAGTAGCTGCTGCTGTTTTTTTAAGAATGCAAGAGTGAACTGTGAAAGTTTCTTACTTGTTTCCACCAGTTGGTAAACTAAAATATTAGGATCTTTGTTGGAAAAATGGTTTTAAATGTGTATTCTTCAGAGCAGGGAAAGCACGATGCAACTAATGAGGGGTTTAAGTCACTTAAAGAATCACTGGCAAAGAAAGGTATCAGCAAAAGTAGATTTCATAAAAATTTGCAAAAGTACAGCAGAGTTCAGTAGCAAGGTTCACTCTATCACTGGCTTCATCGGTGAAGCACAAAAAGAAAAATCATATTATAATCAAGGTAGAATGATTGTGCCAAAACTGGGAATTCAAAGGGACAAGGGTGTGAAGAACTAGGGGAGACCCTCCAGTAGTGTCAGGAGTTTCAGAGAGGGCCCATTTGCTTTCCTCTTGGAGCCTATGTGCGACTGAATCCAAACTTAGCCCTAGATTGAGGGGCCAAGTCCAACTAGGCCCCAAGTTTGTCTAAAGGATTTAGCAGCACTTAGTTGTTGACTGATTTAACATTTACAAAGTGATTTAATAGGATTTACTGTAAGTACCACAGTAACTTAATTACAGATCTGTGATGGAAATATTCATACTATACTTGYCATTGGGTGTTTAAATCCATTCACACATGCATGCACACAGACCCAAAGAATTGTGTACAAAGGACTAAATACCTGTTAAAAATTCACCTTGAATTKAGTGAGATACTCACATGAGTGAGTGACTGGCAACACTCAGTGGGTGACGGGTTGAGCTTTGAGGTTTGGGTGGTACTGGGGAATAGCCCTGACTCTGTCAGCAGGTTTCAGCAATGGTCCTCTGAACATTGCAAACTGSAGAGCTGGTGGGCTCCAAGAGGTCCCACTGAGGAGATGCTGGTGCAGTCACAGCTGCCCAGGAGAGGTCAGAKGGCCTGGCTTACGATTAATCTTCATGGTGTCATAAGATGTTTGTCATAAGTTTGTCTGTCTGTCTTCATCCTGTAGATAGGAAACCACTGGAATTTTTCTCAAAAGTCTAGTTATAATAATATTGTTCTATTCAGGCTGTGATTCAGGCAAATAGTGTTCCAAAGCTATTCATTAGCAGCAGCTGTTCTTTAGGCAGCAGCAGTTCTTGAGAGCAGCCAATGTTTCCCATAAGCTCAAGGGGCTCTTAACTCCTCGGGAGCCATCACTCAAGGCCAAAGCCTAATGAGAATGTCTGAGGAGAATGGAGATTGTAGAGCAGCCCATAAGGAGCTGGGTTGGGGCAGGGGTGGAAAAATACCACACAAGGTGCCCTGTGTTTGCATTGATTTATTATTCAAAGACTATATCCAGTTGAGTATGAAGTAACATTAACTGAGCTGACATCCTTGTTTTATGTCACAGATTGCTGCATGAATTAGAAAAATACACTTTTRAGGTAACCTGCCTTTTATATGGGTCAATTCAATTGGAAAATAATGACAGGATTTCTAATGCGTATCATTTCTGAATATGGACAAGTAGAAAAAATTTCTTGAATACTTTGAATTTTAATTAAAGGATTGTGTTGCTCATTGCTAGTTCACAGGAAAACTCAAGAAGGCTCTGCAGTGGAAATGACACCTATAGAGGCAGATTTCTCCTGGCAGAAGAAGATGATAGAACTTGAGATGGAGATCCAGGAAGCTTTTCTCCGTTTCATGGCATCTATTTTGAAGGGCTACAGAACATTCCTCAAGCCAATTACACAGGCACCTTCAAATAAAGCAACTGCTGCCGATTCCTTGTTTGATCATCAAGGTGAGGGTGGGGCAAACCTGCTGCTGATAGCGTGGCAGTGCTCCAGCTTTTAAGAGCTGCATAATTTTAAAAGGTCAAAGTTCCCTCTGGTTGTACAGTTCTTGGCAGTATTTAAAGTTGCAATTATCTAAAGTTCAGCCATTCAAAGTTGATTAGAACACAGATACACGTAGAACTGCAGGTTTGCTAGCTCTGGGATTAAAAAAGCTTTCTTTTAGTAGCATGATGCCCTCTCATCATGGCAAGAGCATCTCTTGGGAATGAAAAAGTATTTCTCAATTCTTATGAAGCAAAAATGCTAAAATCCCACTAATGAGGAATGAAGAAGTGGTCTTGATATAAGTGGAAAAATAGTAGAGAATGGGACAGAGATCAAAAACATAGCAAAGCAATAAACAATAGTCAGCAGATGTTACTTTGCTCATCACTATCAATTATTCTGATCTGTTCATAAGTTGAATGYTGCAARAAGCTTTGTATGYAGTGTTGTTTTYGGTTTTGTTTATTTTTTTGRGGTTGGTGATTGTTTACTGGAGGAGAAGAGATTTGAGAAGAGATTTTTAGGTGATTGTTTGGAGAGTTTTCAATATTATCAGGTCCATCACCTTTTAGGATARGATCATTTTAATTTAAGTATTGTTTTAGCTGTTGGATGCTTTTGTACAAGGTCATCTTCTTTTTCTTGCACAATGAATCAACAAACAATGAGAAGGGATTACATGGGTGTGATTCATRACCAAGGATCGTTAGCTATGTTAAAAAAATACCTATTAAAAGATGCTGTTATTTTAATCTTCCAAATGCAAGTAGGTATAAGTAGTTGATTTTAATTATAAAGCAAATACTTTATGTATTATAACCTTAAATAATTTATGTTGATACTTCATGTGTTAATTTCTTATTAAATTTGTAACTGGCATTTAGGTGAGTGTTCCCTTTTCTAAACAGGATTTTTAAAAAGCAGAGATCGTGCCTATACAAAGTTCTACACTCATCTTACCAAAACACAGATATTCAGCCGCTTCATTGAAGAGTGCAGTTTTGTGAGTGACAAGGATACTGGCTTGGCATTTTTTGATGACTGCATAGAAAAGGTGAAAAACATAGTAATACTACTAAATATTCATCTTTCACTTTGTTCTGTCTTTTAGTTGAGAAGGCATGTCACTTCTGCAGGAAGTGTTCGAAGGGATTGAAATTCTTAGTGGTTATTACTGAGTCATTTTCTTTTCTTCATCATCTTGCATGGTCATAATTTCTGTGTTATTGGAGGAAATTTTAATCAAAAGCCTGTAGGATTTCAGTCTATAAGATTATGAGAGAAATACAAGTAACTGACACTTAAGGAAAATGCAATCCCTTTAAGTGCTAATTGTCCTCCCTCTTATGTGGAGTTGCYACCAGTGGTCATCTGCTACCAGTTGTTATTTGCACAATTTCAACTTAAAACGTGCCTAGTACTTCAGATGTGGTCAGAACTGGTTTATGTGGATAAGTTCCCCTTTCATTACAAGCATGTTATAGGTGAAAGATTGCTGTATCCTATTTTTTGTTTTTAATGAGGTCACATCAGTATGATTCTGGTCTACATATATTATGGTGTTTGTAGCTTCATCTTTAAAATTCCAAAATCACAATATAAAAGAAACTAGAGATTTGGTTGTTTTTTTTTTTTTTTAAGGCATATATATATATATATATATATATATATATGATTCTTTCTGGCCAAACCTTCATTTTAATGACAAGTTCTTACAGACTCTTTGATTCAGTATTGTTTCTAATCAAATTAACATTTGTAAGTGGTCAAAAGTTTATTTGCTTTTTTTTTCTGCTAAATATGGGGTATRCATCTAGAGAATACTTTGTTAATAATCTGTTATTAGTGCAAGTTGTGATATTTCAACTAAACTAAATGAAGGCACTTTTCCTTTGATTGATTTAGAATTTTGTATTTAGTAGATAGTGTTGGTAGATTGAAAGCATGCTGATTATTCTAGTCAAGTATTTGAAAAAGATTATTCAGTAATACAGAAAATTGCTGTTTCTTCTTTACTATTTCAGCAAGTGACACAGCTTTAAYAGAATTACATAGGATTTTGGTTTTCAGTTGAGAAGAAGCTCTTAATTTTTTTTTCTTTTCCCAGCTCTTTCCAGATAAAGGAACGGAAAAAGGCGAGAAGGTACTTTGCCCTTAAAAATGTTTAGGAATATCTAATAATGAAATAAAAATGGAAAGACAAGGCTTGATATTTAGAGTAATTAGAACAAGCATATCCAATCAAATACAGCATATATAAACTATATTTTCACATATTCTAATACAATTGAAATAAAAAGGACACTTGTTACGAAGCCAAACTCTGTACTTAATGTACAAACTCTGTTTTCAGGTTGATGTAGACTCTGTTGAAGAYGCACGCTTGATTGAGCTTGATGAGTCACAAAAAAGTGAACACACAGTGTTCATAATGCCACCAGAACCGCCTGCTGATGATGGGCAGGACCGAGTGCCAAAATACAGGTACAAGTTAAACAGTCACTAGAATGTTTACAATGTTTAGCCATGCAGATGTTCCATGTTGGTGCAAGGCTTGCATTAATACAGTGTTCAGAAGAACGCTTAGAAAGATACGAACTGCCCAGATTCTGGTACATTTGTGAAGTTCTAGAAGTCAGGTTTTTGTGTATTAGTATATATGAGGGCATGTGGATTATGGTAATAAATTTTTGATAACTTCTTGCAACTTGATAGTAATACTTTTCTGCCTGTAATTCAGTGTCCTTCTTCATTTTTGAGCCATTTGTATTTTGTAGCAAGTTCTGTGCATTTTTTTCCATGCTGGGAATGATGATGGGTGGGTTATGAATTTACCCATTACTACTGATCTGCAGATGATGAACCAAAAGGAAAAAAAATATGCACTCCACTTTTCAGATTTCTTGCATTCAGTTTTTTTCAGCACTGTGCAGGAAGTCTGGAGTTTCAGACACTCTGGGTATGACTTTTTTCTTCCTGTTTCCCTTGAAGATCATGAGGGTCCTATTTTTTGCTGTTGTCCTTGTTAATCATTGTCTGTTCTCCCTTGACCTTCATGACATTGTTAGCAGTCTGGTTCTTATTTCCATTGTCTTTGGAGGTTTAATGTCTGAGACACCTTCTTATGGTATCTTTGTGAATAAGGCTAAAAGGATCTTGCTGTCTTCTCTTTTTTTTCTCCTGGTTCTTTATTCTCCTGTTTGTCATTTTTGTCTGTACAACTTGCCTTTGTATGCCTTTCCTGCTATGAGCAGGTATGTGAAAAGCTTTTATTTTCTTTTTTTTTTAATAATCTATATAGCTATAAGAACTTCCCACGACTAGATTTCAAGCTCTTTGACAGGCCACAGGAGCTCAAGCTCTCCTTCAGCAGACACCCRGCTGGGAGCAGTATTTCAAATAGTCCAGCACTCATGGCCAAGAGGACAAAACAGGTCAGATGAGTCTCACTGTAAGCACTGTGTGATCACTGAAAGACACAAACTTTCTTGGGTTAAACTGCCACTGTCTGTTTATGCTGTAAGTTAATGTTATACGTTTAATTTCTGTAACTATTGAGAATGAACATTTGCAAATAAAATAAACAGAAGACATAAAAAATAGCATCTGAGATTATAGTTTATTGTCAAATTGATTTTTAAGCTTTAGACTGTAATATAAAATTAAAATGAATGCTTCAGTGCAGGAAAAAAAATACTAATCTCGATGCTAGTTTTTGCTTGCAGAGAATCTTAACAAGAGAGCGGTAAAAAGGGATCTTCAGTTCAAAGTCTGTCTATCATTATTAAACGTACACTCTTAAGAAGGCAGTATCTGAGTTGGATTCCTAGATTGAAGATGTTATATCTTTTGTCTCCTTTGTTTCACCCTTACAGGAGATAAAAACAGCCCATAAATTAGCCAAGAAGTATTACGTCAGCCCCTCACAGTGGGCTAAATGTCTCTTCAGTCATAGTTACAGCCTGTGGTTTATTTGTCTGCCAGCGTATGTCAGAGTTGCACATCCCAAGGTCAAAGCACTGCAACAGGCATATGATGTTCTGATTAAAATGAGGAAAACCGATGTGGAACCACTAGATGAGGCAAGTGCAAACCAAGAAAAGTTGCCGTGAATGTGAAATAGAAGACAAGGTGCAAATACAGTGTGTTTTGCTGGCACCACYGGGTTAAGCATCCTTATGGTTTTAACTGTGTTAAAGGCACCTTAAAATCATCTCAAGTCTGCTTTATGATGGCAACTGGAAATTAATTTCCTTTTCTGTCCCCAGCATGGTGTCTGCTGGGTTAAGGACTCCTACTTAGTGTTGCTAGTCTTCTCCCAGACAACTTCCCCAAGGAAGTTCCTGAATATCCCTGTTTTTTAAATTCACTTTTAATTAATACTTTGCAGCCTTACTGCATTGAAGGGATCATGGGTTTGTGTGCASCATGCTGTTCTTTCAGTAGTATCCACAGGCACACAGCAGCAAGTTACCCTGCTTTTCACATGGGCACCTTACCTCCTTCRTTTCTCAAATAGAAGAGCTGAGTGGAAAAAAAACCTCAGTATGCTCAACAATGTGACTTCTGATGTTTTTTCAGGTCCTYTGATTTCCTGTTTAATTTTTGCTCTTTCTCCTGGCTGTAGCATGTTACGGACTAAGTAGTTGCTCTCACACAGCTTTCCCTTTTACATGTGTAAAAGCTGGAAATCAGAAAGGAGCTTAAGATATTTCAAAAKTCTTGTCCTTAGTCTTTAGAAACATTTACATGTTTCTGTGTCTTGTCAGGTCTGTTACAGGGTAGTAATGCAGCTCTGTGGATTGTGGGGTCAGCCTGTTCAGGCTGTGAGGGTCCTTTTTGAAATGAAAAATGCTGGAATACAGCCAAATGCCATCACCTATGGTTATTACAATAAGGTAAGGGACCAATGTATTTTGCAGTTGTCACTCCCAATGTCCTGTAGCATGTTTTTAAGATTGTTTCTTGTAGGTGTTCATTTGGATTTGCTGATTCTGTTGGTCAAGCAATCCTTTTGGGCATACTTACAGAATGACCGAATCTATTCTACATGGTTTCACACTGTTAAATTTACATTCTTATGCAACTAACTAAAAATTCCATTGAAGCCAGATTTATACTGCGTCCATTCACAAGTTTTGGAATCATCTAGTCCTTCCTTGTCAGACAAACCTGTTCTAAGGTGTATTCTTTAAGATAGCAGGATCCAATATGGGTGAAGCCTGGAAYTGGGCTAGTTGAAGTAGCCTCCCCCTCTTTTCTTTGCTTCCAACTTGTTGTAAGATGCTGATAAAAACTATAAACTGTAGTAAGATAACTATAGTTTGTAAAGGAAACTATGTAAAGGAAAAAGAAAAGAGGTGTCATTACGGTCTTCTGTTGCTATTCAAAATGTCTAAATAAGAACAAAACCCACCTTGTTTACTTAAAGAAATCTTGATCCACTATTTGGTTTACTCAGCTGTTGTATACTGAGGTGTGGAATAAAGAGCTAGCTCATAAAATTCACATATTTGTCCTACTTCACATGGTTGGCAGTAAATGCTTTTTTTTTTATCAGGGCATGAAAATAATGCTCTTAACCATACTGTGTTTTTTAGTGTAACTTCTTTATTTTTGTTGTTGCGAAAATGTCTTTATGCAGGCGGTTTTAGAGTCATCTTGGCCTAGCAGTAACCGCAGTGGCATATTCCTGTGGACAAAGGTACGAAATGTAGTTCATGGCACAGCGCAGTTTAGGCAGTGCTTAAAGAAATCAACGCAGAACCTGCGAGTGCCTGTGATATCAGGTAATAAGTTAGTTGAAATAGATCTATTTCTGGTGAACAAGAGCATGACATCCTTTCTKATGGATAGCAGCTAACATTGTGGCTTTTGAAAGTGGGAAATCTCTCCTTTAATATATAAAAAAAKATATTTGCCAGCTTGATGCTTGAAACAGGATTAGAATGTCTTTTGCGTCCTGTAGAATTGTCTAATTTCTGTTACCAGAAATCTCATACTCTTATTTTATATGTGCAAGCAGAAGTATTTATTGTTGTCTGAAGAGGTTAGATTTGTTTGAAARCCTGTTTAATTAAGTCCTCTCCTACTAACCAGCTCTCGTTCATGTCTTTAGCTCTGCGGAGTCCCACGGGTGGAAGTGATGGGGACATGGTGAGCCATGGTAGCGTGGATAGTTCTAATGATGCTAACAGTGGGGATCACACCCTCTTCGTCAGTGACTTAGTCAGGCTTGATTCCGTTGATAATCACTCTAGCACAGGTACTAGATTCTATTGGGTTTACTACTAATAGTTCCCTAAAAGGCTAAATTTTCTAGTCCTCTGTTGGTTTACCCTCCACAACTGCTACTTTCCCTTCTTGAGGCTGTAGAGAAGTGTGGAGTTGACTGGTTTAGAAAAATAAGTACRTTGTGGTTGAGCATTCCTTCTTTACTGCACATCACACTTCAGTTTAAAATGGATCATAGCTGAAGTACTGTGACCTTAAAATAAATGTTTTGCTGTGGTCTCATATACCCTGCTTTTTGTGTTAGCCTTCAGAAAAGGTATGAAGCTTCTGATATATGAGGCTGTTTAATGTTTGCATGTTGCCATATATTCACAGAGGTGACAGTCTGTGTCAGTAAAATCTTCCCATGAAAGGCAAGAAATGGTAGTTCGTGAGGTGATTAGAAGGTAATGCTTGAAAATGGTTGTCCTTGATGATATCCCAGGAAGGTCTAATTATACTTTTAAAGGCCCTWTTCAAGTGTCTTAATAGTAGTTGCTAAACTTTGAAATACAGAAATTATCAGAACTTTTTCATACAGTTTTTAGGAGACACTATGGGAGTGGAAAGGCAGGTGTTAAGCTGGAGAAAAGCTCCACCATTCAACAGACAGACTGAAGTAAAAAGAGTGTGCAGGAAGTTAATAATTTGAGATGACAAGACAAAATGCATAGTGGTCCTTACCTGCTTAGTGCTGATCACATCCAACCTGTGCACAGTCTCAACTAAACTTCCTTTCTGTGTGTACTTCAAAACTTAATGTACAAAATTGTTCTTGCACACTCTTCATGTTTTAATATCTTGAGCCCTTCTGTAAAGAGAACTTTGAGTCTGATTCCTGTGCTTCATCTGATATGTCTGCCTAGATTACTGAACTTCCCTTCTCTCTGCTCTTTGTTGCTCTGCTTTTTGCTCTTTGCTGTCTCTTGGGTGCCGCATTTGTCCTTGGCTATCACGGTGTGGGGTGCAGACATGTGGTGTGAAGCCTTGGATGCACGTGTGCATTATTTCTACCCTTGAATGTTACTCCTGCAGGTAATTCACCCATTTATTGATAGGGTGTTTTCACCTCCTCACAAGGCAGGGATACTAACATTATTGAAAATGTGATAGAGGGAAAATAAGGACCGGAGAATTTCAGAACTTATTTTTCTATATAAAAAGTTTTTAATGTAGTAGCCAAATGTATTAATTGATGACTGCTCGAATTTTTAATTCTTTTTTACATATTTGTTATTTGTTGGCAAAATAAGTAGCAGTAATRTGTGTGGTAGATAAAGTATTTCTGTCACTCAGGTTTTATGGAGCTTCCTATCACCTTTCACACTCAGTAACTTACACTTTGATCTTTTTTGGTTCAACAATGTGTGCTAATAGGTACTCTGAAGTATATGAACAATCCTGTTCATCCTAACATCCTAAAGTTGCTGAGAAATATGTCCATATAGTATTTTGGTCTTTTTGCACATGCAGCAGTACTTCAGATAAAAATAATAGAGAAAAAGACTTTCTGGTTTGTTTCATATGACAAAACTTTTGGATTACTATAAATTTTCTTGTTAGTGAGTTACAGCTGTCAAGTTTAACTGGCATAGCAGAGAAACAGACTTAAAAAATTGTTTATAGTTTTACGTTTTTTTTTTGTTTTGATTTATACTTTGCCATGTAGCACAAAGATATAGCACAGTTTATGTACAAGGTTTTTTCAGGGCTGTATTCATTGTTAAAAGCTTGCTCAATTACAGTTGTCTAAATGTCTTTTGTTAATGCATTTGAGAATTTAGCTTATCCAGCAGTTAAATATTTCATGTTAATGCAGTAGGAAAGGAGTGAAAGCAAGTACAGTGCATTAAAAATAGTCACCAAAGTGTTTCTAGGGGAATAACTGGTATTTAATATGTTTAGAAAAGTAAATTTGGATTGGTAGAGCCTGATTATCTCTGGTGTCATAATCACTGAGTAGATCTTTCCATAAATTACACATTTTGGAGATCTTACTATGAAAAACTTTTCTGGAGAAACAACATATGAAACAAATAAATTTGAATTCCTGTATTTTCTTACTGAAAAACAATTTTAGGAAGCAGAAACGAACTTGAAGCATGTGTTTATATTTCTTCAAACAGGTGGTCAGTCAGACCAGGGTTACAGGTCCAAGGATGAACTTTTGAGAGATGGTGAGAATAGTCTTTCTGCAACTGAAACACGAGTAGAGAAAGATATTTCTTCTAATGCTGAAGACTTAATAAGAGGTTAAGTATGCATGTTCATGTTGGTGAAGGCTTTTGGTAATAAATGCTTCGTGTATTGGACTACCACAGATACTTAATGTATTGCAGTAATAATCTTAATGCTCAGAATATAACAGATTTCATGTAGTTGTATTACTCCTGTGCCCTAAATAATAGCATGCGTATAGGTAGAAATASCCTTTTATTAGACTAACTTAATATRCATGGAAAAATTGGACAAATGCTGGGGTACACAGTAATTTACATTTGAAATCTTGACAATTTTTTTATCTATACCTGTACCTATTGACCTAATAAAAGGCACTACTTTTTCTTGCAAACTCTTCCCAGCCACTGACAGCCTTATGGTAATCTGTCTTTTGTTCAAGTTTTTCCCTCAGTTTTTCTGTATTTTGTTGTATTTCATTACTGTATTTTTCATATCTGGGTTATGAGATCCTTTATGTGAGTTAGGGCTTCTAAAGCTCTCATTAAACAAATGGTCCTAAATGAAAATCTGTGAACTACTGTTCCTACTCTACTTTGCTGAAAAAACATCATGGAGAGGAACTGGCAAATGCTCTAACCCTGTGAACAGTTGAGCACTCTCTGCATGATGCTGGCAAGTGTCCCTTCTCTGGCTATTACTTCCAAGAAATTCTCAGTAGCTTGTAGGACCGATCCATTGGTTTATTACTGTGTGGACAGTGGGAGTTTATATTTTACATAACAGTGAAAATGTAATTATTAAGTTGAATCTACTCATGTTCACATTCTCTTTCTTGCAGAGGTTTCCACAGAAAAATCTTACGAAAAGCAACAGCCAAATACAGAAATTCTGAGTTCAAGTGATCCACCTGCTTCGGGTAACAGTATTGTGAAAGTTCCATCTGGCATTTTTGATAGCACTGGAAGGAAGAGCAGTGGTGGTGAGTCACTGAGTGAAACAGAGCTTACTGAAGTCCTGATCTTGTTGTGCTGTAGTGTTTTTGCAATCTGTTTTGTCTTATGGAAAGAAACAGAATTTCTGTTCAAGATGCAGTGGTCTCACGTAGTGCTTGATTTCCACCATTATCCTGTACAGGTGACTTAAAAGGAAACTCTGGATTCTGATGTTGAAAATCACTGTTCAATAGATTGAAATCAAGATTTTTCCCTGCCTCGCACTAAGAGAGTTTCAGGAATATAGTAGAAAACAAAGAACTAGTGTCTCTGCTCTTGATTTTGTCAYCTGAACCTTGCTGATCTTGGACAAGTCTCTATTCCTACAGTTTACATTGCCAATCTATAATGCGGGAACAATGTGTGTTATCTTTGTGCTGTATGAAATTTATTTCCTTATCTCTAAATTTGTGATGAGGAAGATTTATGGATATATATAAACCAAATCTTGGGGCTCAATTTTTTTTCTGCCTTTGTATCTGCCCTTTACTAAGGCAAGGTAATCCAGCTTCAATGCAGCTTGATAGCAAAGAATTGAGTCTCAGGTAAGAAGTCACTTGGGACATTTTTGGCAATTGTGAGAACTGATCTCTTGAAGTCCTAAAGTAGTAAAATTTTCATACTKCCAGAGGTTTTTAACTAGCTAATACAGCTATCTAGGCAATAAATAGTCCCAATTACCACGAGAAACAGGAATATTTGTAAGATCAGTTTCTRTCTTCCACATGCTGAATTTAATTAGCATTTTCTGAGTATACAGCTGTGTCATAATAATGCATCTATATTGGGTGGACACACACAGGTAGTTTTTTTCAGAGAATGAGTCAGCTATGGAGTTTGATGTTTAGACCTTTCAGTCTAGTTCTTGGGGGAAAAAATCCAAAACCAAGCAKAGCAGTTTTTACTTAGAGTTGTGGTTTCCTTTAGTTCACGGGTAGTACCTGCTCTCTGGGTGTTGGCACAGGAAAAGGACGTAGAAGTCTTATACAGCTTTGACTCCAAAGCATAGATGGCTTTTGATCTGCAGGCTGCCTTTGCAGCCAGTGAAATAACTTGTTAATGCTAATGTAACTTCTTAATGGAGATCTTGAGACTGTGGTACTCCCAGTCTTCTTTATGTAAGGAGATTAAGGAGATTTCACATGATTTCAGGAAACAAATACTTTTGTTGGCTATTGATATTATTAGTAATATGGATACTACTAATATAGTTTGGATATTAGTGGATACTATTAATAATATGGATATTATTAATGCATTTTCTCTTTTAGAAACTGTTTCTAGCCCACTGTTCCTAACTCAGGATTCARTCGAAGATGCAGTCTTTGGTAATGTTTCTCCTAAGAAAACAAGTGAAAAAAGACAGAGGAGGCAAAAACTGTTTTCAGAGAGAAGCTGCA
Organism: Malurus melanocephalus; assembly: GCF_030028575.1. NCBI lineage: Eukaryota > Metazoa > Chordata > Aves > Passeriformes > Maluridae > Malurus > Malurus melanocephalus. Next base: position 1,084,902 of record NW_026623430.1, read on the forward strand.
GTTTCAGCAGTGAAAGCAGAGCTGGAATGCTGCTGAAAAAAGACAGCTTGGACTTGAATTCTAAAGAAATAGCAATAATGATGGGTGCAGATGCCAAGATCCTGACAGCAGCTTTGTCTGTGGCCAAAACTTCACCCTGTCATATGAATAAATCTCACAGCTTTGAAAATATCACTGACCAGCAGGTTTCTGACATAAGTGGCACATGGAGTTGTGTGACTGGGAGTGACTGGGAGCTAGAGCATAGGTCTTCACCAGTGCTGGAAGAACCTGGGGAAGGGCAAGAGCATCTTGAGAATGAAAGAGATGGAAACATGAACACAGTGGAAGACACAAACCTTGAACCATCAGCTGAGTATGAAAARCAGAAACCGGATTCCAAAGATGCACCTCCTAAAAGAAATAGCTTTTATGGGGTGGCTAAACCTATCGAAAGGGAAGATGTTGAAGTAGGCTTGGACCCTTTGTCTTTGCTAGCCACTGACAGCATGCAACCAAGCTRTCCAGAACCTGGGGAAAAATTGGTGTCACCTGTTGCAGCACGTAATTTGGCAGATGAAATAGAGAGCTACATGAATTTGAAGAACCCACTGGGTAGTAAGTTTCCCAGCATGGAACTKCACAAGGCAGATACAGAAGCAGAAGCTTCTGGTACACTTGGTCACTCCCAAGAAAGAAGGTCAAGCCTGCCTTTGGATCCCATCCTGCCATCCCCCAAGGGCTACCAAAGTCGAAGAAGTCCTTCTGTCTCCAGATCCAAAACCTTCACTGGACGATCGAAGCAACAAACCCATGCMCAAGTTCAAAAGGAACGGTCTTCATCTTTGACAGGACTGGGTCGTTCTTCTCCACATGGCTCACTGGGAACTGTTGTAACAACTTTATCCAATCTGAAGTTAGACCATATATTGTCTGGACCAAAAATGGATGTTTTGAAATCAGGCATGAAGCAGGCTGCCAATGTGGCCAGTAAGATGTGGGGGGTTGTAACTTCAGCATATAGTTACTCAGATGATGAGGTAAGTGTTTTTCAATATGAAAAATTTGGGGACAAAGTTTGAGGGGTAGCTTCTGTGTCCAGAAAAATTGTTTCTCAAGGTGCTGTTTTTTAGTAACTATTGACCCTTTATTAGCTAATAAAAACTACGCTTTATCTGTGGTGTTTTTCCTTGCCGTTAAAAAAATACACTTTTTAGGAAAAAGCAGATTAGGTGGTCTTGATGCAGCAAGTTTTAGCTTTTTGTTCTCAACATTCCCACCATTTATTTATTTATGTATCTTTTTATTTATATGTAAAGAACCTGAACCAAGAAACTCTAGTAAGAACAAATTTGTGTCATCTAAAATGATGCCATACTGCCTGTCTTACTTTAGAAAACTAGATTGTGAAAATAAATCACAAAACCAGGAAGTCAGTTTGGTGGGGATTAAAGTCAAAAGTAATAAGGTACAGCCTGAGATCTAGTAAACTTACTTGTCAGGATTTTGGAAACTAAATGCTATGGTTTTTCTGTGCCTAACAGAGTCTTTTTACAGTAATGAAAGAGGATATATAGGGATGAATACTGTAACTTCCTCTTTTCTATATATCTTGTCATTGTGCCTTCAAACACAGTTTTCTCAGTTAGAAAGGCCTCTGCTTGATGCAGGTAACCCTTCAATCTGGTGTTTAATTTTAAGGGTCTTTTGTTTCTTTAGGCTGTTAAGATAGCTTTTGGTTGCCTTTTTCAAATTCTCCTTTCTTTGCCTAGCTTTCATAAAAGGTGAAGAAGGGGAAGATAGGTTTGGCTTTATTTCTATGTGAAACAAATTTAACTGGTGTTATTAATAGGGTCACTAGTATTAAATAAATTTAATTCATACTTTTTAACCAGATGTTACCTGTGACAATGAAAACTCACTGCCTTGCTTTCTTTCCTGAGATTTTTGCTATGATCTATTTTATTAGTTTTCTGTTAGTATTTAGTATTTCTATTAGTTTTCTTTTTATTAGACCGACTTGTTGCTTAGAATTTTGTTTTATGGCGCTTAATTCCAAGGAGTGATTTATTTTACCTTTTTTCAAACATCCTTTCATTCTCTCCTATTTTATTTATTTAATTTGCCTTTGATTAATCTCCTAATTATTGTACTTTGTTGCATCTATTGTTTTGTTGACTGAGTTACTGCTGCATTGTTTCAGCTGGTATATTTCCTCCCTGTCTTTAATTATGAAAATATTACTTTAACTTGAACCTTTTTTCTGACAGTAACTTCATTTTGCGTAATGTCTGACAAATCACAGCTCTGCATCATTTTTCCTATTTGTCCTGTAATGAAGAAATTTGTATCCCTGGATATTTGTCACTCAGTTTATCAGTTTTTCAATATCCTCCTGCTTTGTCCAATATGTGCATTTTGAGGCTACATAGATTTATCTTACATCTAATATATTTTTTACATCAGGATTTATCTTAATCGGCTACTTTAATTATTTATTCTTTAGGATAAAAATGTAAATCAAATAAGTCAATAACACTACTTTTTCTTCATGCATTAAAGGAAGAAAACCATCGACCAGACTTTAACTTTCCTGTGGGTTTTGAAGATAATATTTTAGGAGAAAATTTGTTGTCAAGAGCTGGAGTCCCAAGCCTACTTACAARTGAGCTTGCACAAAGCACTACTAGTCTCGGCAGTAGCAGCAGCAGTGGAGATGTAGGAAGACAGCATTACAGTGCAGGTGAGATTATTTGGTTTTGTTTTCCCCTGATAACGTCATTATAATATAATGAACAGGGAAAACTGTTGTGTGTGAAATMATTTAAAACAGTGGAAGTAATGATAGTGTGAAATAATTTCAAGTCCTTAGAGATTTACATTTTCCATTCTATACTCTTCTCTTGCAGTGACAAATAGCTAATGTTTCGCTCTCTTTTGAAGGTATAAGAAGCTGATACAATATGCAGGAATTTAACCATAAAAATACTTTCTGTGTATGTGATAGGAGTATTCCTAACTCGTTACAGCAAGGAACACCTGCTCATTTGTGTGAAGTCATAAGACCCTGAAAGTATTAATATTGAAATATTAATACAGAAAAGCGGAACAGTTTGAGAACTGCAAATAGTTGCATAACTTACAGAGCAGATCATTGAGAGAGGAAAGAAGCAAACCAACCAAAACCAAACTAACAAAACAACCCTGTAGTCCATCTGCACAAAAATGCCAAAACAAAAAGTACACACTATAAGTTCTTCATCTCTACCATGGAATGGGAGGTATTGGATACATACTTGATTTGAAGTTATGTAGATAAATAGCTGATGACTGTAAGCAAATAGTCCTTCCCTCCCGCACTGCCACCTGTAAAACTGGATTAAATAAATCTAGTAATTTTCAGTTCAGATTTGATTCACTTAGATTTGATTCTTGAGAAAAAAATACGTGTTTCTGGATCAGCTGTGGAGTTGATTTAGGTCTCTTCACAATACAGTACTTCAGTGATGCAAATATTGTAAAGCCATCTGCATAGTGGAGAGGAAGAACTGTCTTGCATAGTGGAGATAGGTGGCCCTGTCTTGCAAAATCTTGACGAGATGTCTTCTAGGTCCAATTAGGAGGGTTATAAGAACTAACTGTAAAGAGTGGTAGCCAACAAGATATGTAAAATTTGTTCGCAAACCTGATCTTGGACTGAAAAAACAGAGAAGCCTTCTTTGTAAGGAGAGGATACTGGTGGTGAACTTTTAATAGAAAAATTTGGGCTTGTAGAAAATAATTCTGATAATTTTGCTTTCTAGGAGTGATTGCAACCATTTCTTTCTGGTGAATATATTCCAACTCCTTTTCCGCTTTTCCTGAACAAGTCTCATAACCATAAAACCTAGCATTACCRAAGAAATAATATTTGGTTTAGTGCAGTTATCAGGGAAAACCAGAGCAGAGTATTGGTATTGTACACCTTACCTGGTACTGTCCTTACATTTGCTGCTTACAGATGGATGTATTATTTAAGAAATATGATCAACTTTTTAGAGAATATACATTGAACAATCTTACTCCTCTTTCCCAGTCTATTTTTTGTCTTTTTCTTTTACTAATCTGTGATATATTGTGTTAGAAAAATAACCTTGAAATGTTAGTCACAAACATTATATTTATCTATATTGTAATTACAGTGTCAGTGAGTTACAGATACACATATCTTTGGAGATCTTTTGGTACCATTTTTTTGCTGTGGTTGAAGAGCAGTTATTTTCTTTGGGAATGGATTWATTATTCTTTGCTTGAATACAAAACTCAAATGACTCTTTTTGTACAGGTGAAGTTTCATTCCCAAAAAGTATGAAAGTTCTAGATTCTGAGAAATCAGAGCACAGCTCTTCACATAATACTAGTTTATCCAGCATTTTCCAGAACTATGCAATGGAGGTAAGATTAATAAACTCACAGATGAAAACTATAATTATTCAATATTATTGTATGCATTAATTACCTGTTTAGTTGCATTGTGGTTGGTTTTTCCAAAACAATTTTTTCTTTGTTTTTACTGCAGAGATGCTTATAACTTGTAGCTTAGTGTGCAACACCAGCTTTARAAAAGGAGATGTTATAAGTACTTTTATGCATCCCTCATATGTACAGAGAAAAAAATTATGAGGGAAGGATCAAAACTTGAAGTGAAACAGAAGTTAGAGACAAAACAGGATCTTTTGTAGGGTTTTAAATTTTTTTTCCTTATGAGTATTACATGTTGTTACTAAATAATTATGAGGAGCTGGCCACAGCCAGCAGCAAAGCCCTTGCACAGGTATTTGTTTACTCCYCTCTCCAGTAAGAAGAGAAGTGAAAGGTCAGAAGGAAAAAAAGTTTGGAGGTTGAGATAAAGACAATTTAATGAGGGACTTGGGGGAAAAAAATAACGAAAGAGGGAGACACTAACAAAAAAAATAGTAATGCAGAAATCAGTCAGCTCTCTGACACTTCAAGGAARAGCTACCTTAGAAAAACACAGAGTTTTGTCTCTGAGCATGATGTTTCACAGTATCATTTGGCCAACTGAGGACAGCTGTCCTGGCTGTGTCCTCTCACAGCCTCCTGGCACAGAATGAGAAAAGTCCACGATGATGTATATAGTCCTGCTCAGTAATAACTGGAACATTGGAGTGTTATCAATCAACATGCAGCTGGTTACCAGTCTGAAACATGGGACTCTAAAAGAATGCTAACAAGAAAATTAACACTACCCAAGCCAAACCAAATAAYATAATCTTTTAGTATGCTTCTGTATTTCAGTTCTTGTCTATAGAACTTTCAGATTTTGGATACATAGGCAATGGTCACTGTGTTATGGTTGGTTTTCTTTCAGCTGCACAGTTATTTTGCTAGGTCCTATTTTCATTTATGTTTGCTGTTCTGGACATCTAGATTTGCTGAGCTTCTGCACTGCACTATATARGGAGTATAGCATAGTAAAATAAAAATGTCATTGGGCAAATATCTAAATTATATTAGCTCTAAAATTTATTAGAAGCTGTGTTTGATGGTGGTGGGTTTTTTTGGTTTTTCTCCCATGCAAGTGAAACAATGAAATAAGAGGAAAAAGGCGTAATAGTCCATTCTTCAGTTAACACAGGATTAATTTTACCATCTTTTCTCCAGTTCTCTAGTTTAGTGGTGAGACTATTATTAGGTAAAACCCAGTTTTCTGGKTTTCCACTTGKACTGGGTTTGCATGGCRAAGATTTGGTAGCAGAGGGGCTACAGGRGTRGCATCGCTGGGAAGCTGCCACAACTTTGCCCCATGTCCAACAAAGCCAATGCCAGCTGGCTCCAGGATGGACCCACCACTGGCCAAGACCAAGGCTGTCAGTGGCAGTGGCAGCAGTGCTGAGGTAGTGTATTTGAGAAGGGGAAAAAGTGCTGTGCAGCAGCGTCTGGAGGAGAGGAGTGAAAATACATGACAGAAACACCCCTGCAGATACCCAGGTCAGTGCAGAAGGAGTGGGAGAAGGTGTTCCAGGCAGCCAAGGAGAGATTCCCCTGCAGACTGTGGTGAACACCACGGTGAGGCAGCAGTGCCCCTGCAGCCATCAACCCCATGCTAGCGCTGGCAGATGCCCAAAGGTGGCTTACCCTGTAGGTAGGAGCCTTTGCTCCTGGCAGGTCCTATGACCCTATGGGGAGAGGATCCCAGGCTGGAGCAGGTTTGCTGGCAGGACTGGTGGCCCTTCAGGACACCCATGCTGGAGCAGCTAGGAAGAGCTGAAGCCCATGGGAAGGGCTTATGTTGGAGAAGTTTGTGTAGGAYTGTCTTCTGTGGGAGGATCCCCACAGTGGAGCAGGGGAGGAGTGTGAGGAGGAAGGAGCATCAGAAAAAATACAGGATGAACTGATACAGTCCCCATTCCCTGTTCCCGTGTGCCACTTCAGGGAAGGAGGAGGAGAAGTCAGAAATGAAAGTTAAGCCTGGGAATAGGTGTGGGGAAGGTGTTCTAAAATTTGGGGATAATATCTCATTACCCTATTTAAACTTTTGATTAGCAGTAAATTAAATTAAGTTCCCCTAGTCAAGTCAGTTTTGCCTGTGACAGTAATTGCTGAGTGATCTCCTTATCCCTGTTGTGACTCACAAGCCTTTTGTCATATTTTTCTTCCCTTATTCACTTGAAAAGGCAGATTGATAGGCTTTGGTGAGCAACTGGCATCCAGCCAGAGTCAACACACCACACTATTATAAAGGTTTCTTTTGTGTTTAATTGGTTTTGTGGGATTTTTTTTCTTTTTTGGATAAGTAGACATGAATTTACTTATACAATTCAAAACAATTGGTATATGTTGAAATCTTCATAGAAGCAATTAATTGCAAATGCTAAATTAGTAGCTTTTTATGGTAATAATTCTTCTGTGTCAAAAATAAATTACTAATATCTTCATTTCAAAGGTAAAAGATAATGTGGTTGAGAATTCTGACTATGATGAGAAGGAAGTGGTGAACTYATTTCTCCCACTGGCTTTCTGATGTGTGCTAAACTCCTATGGGTRCTAAGCCTGTAAAATAAATAGTATTGTTAAAATTCATTCTTTGATAGTATTCACTCTTTGCTGTTCTAGGTCTTGATGTCAAGCTGCTCTCAATGTAGAGCTTGTGGTGCTTTGGTTTATGATGAAGAAATTATGGCTGGGTGGACAGCAGATGATTCAAACTTGAACACTACCTGCCCTTTCTGTAAAAGTACCTTCCTRCCTTTGCTTAATGTTGAATTTAAAGACCTTCGTGGTTCTGCAAGGTCAGTGCATTTTATAGATACTCTCTTTCTGGCTTTGTAACTGTGCATGGTTATATTTTTTCACAAGATGATCTTGTGATATCCCTCCCAGTCTAGATGTAGGCAAGAATGCTACTGCCTATTCGATGATGGTGATTGTACTGAAAGAAATTATAAGTCATGTAAAGTATTGAGTTGAATTGTAAACCAGCCAAATACCAAAGAACTGGTTGCCTTTTTATTGCTTTTTCCTTTCAWATTTTCCTTRTAAGYATAACTGTAYRAAAGATTGTTTTCATTTTGTTTTGATTTTAAAACAAAGCCTATGGACCTTAAACGTTATAAAAGCATATGAAGAAGTTTTTAAATCTGTCAGCAAATAATTTTTCCCATATCAAATCTGCTAGCAGCTTTTAGTTCCAGATGCTCCAGCTTATTGTTTTCCCAGTTTAAGCTTCTCTGCTTACTGTTTTTACCTSTTCTAGTTGCACTGTGAAAAACGGAACTTAAAGTTAAGTTCCAGTTCTCTCTGTAATGGTTATTGCTGTGAAACAGAGATTYCACTAGTGTTCTCTAATGCAGAAATTTAACATCTCTAGGAACWGTAGAGTGTGTACTTAGAAGACATAGCAAAGCAAGACACATTCATGTTGTTGTGTGGTGTATGATCATGTATTGTAATGTCACATTACAATAGCAACYATTTTCAGTGATGTGTCAGCTGTTAATACACTTTGCTGATTTGGAACCATGACAAACTACGGTCACTTGTAATCCTACACTGGACATAAATCATTATTTCTTTTGCAGATCAAATCTCTCTATGTATTAATTTACTCCAACTGCGTAAGTTGCAGGGGTGAGAGTAGGATGAAATTTGTTTCCTGTTGTCAAGCATTTTAATGTTGTGTTTCCTTTTTTTGCTACTTTTGAAAAGTAAATGCAGAACATATGCTTATATCTTTACCTTTGTATTTTTCTCCCCTCCCWTTCATGTTGTAACTTTAGCTTTTTCCTGAAGCAAAGTACCTCAGGAGATAGTTTACAGAGTGGTACCCTTCCATCAACCACGGATCCCCTGGAGGAGAAACTGTTGTCCAGTCCAGCCGATGCTGACCTGATCAGTTTTTCAGATCAYGTGCAGTCCAGCCCCACCATAGCTGAAGAAACTAGCTGTTCAGCTGAGCACGGGTAAGTAAAACAGGATTGTTGGTTCTGTCAGAAAAGCATCAGTACTTCCATACTTATAAGGGTAAGATTGGCTTTCACACCAAGTGTGATGGAGTACAATTGTAACTTGAGGACCGTCTCCTTCTTCTCACTCTTCTTGCATGTTTTAAGCATGTTTTCATCAGTTTGAAGTAAATTCATTCCACCAAGTGAGTAGGTTTCAGAGATACAGCTATAGAAATAAAACTTTGTGTCCATCTGCTATTGATAAATAGGTAAAACACCTACTCAGTGTGGTTAAAACATTGTCACCTTTTAAACTCACTCAGACATTCAAGCATTGCTTCACCTCTCCTTGTATGTGTGATTTAACAAGAAGGACACTGCATCATGGGGAAAAAATAAGTCAATTTGTGGGAACACTTTGAGAGAAAGCTCTGGGAGCACTCAAGACTTGTGCTGAGCCTGTGTTGTGTGACAAAACAAAACCTATGTAAAACTGAAGCTCTGAAAAACAATACTGCTTCTGAAGCAATTTGAGGGAAAAAGGCATTAAGGGGAAGGTGTCATGTTAGAAGAGGGAAGAACTGAAATAATGCTGCTATGAATTGTGACCTTTTTGCTGGGATTGGTTACATTTTGTTGTAATTGTTTGGGGCTTTTTTTAATCATTATTCAATTTGAAATTCTAGAGTATTAGTGTCTGAGAGTGATGATACTTGTGTAAGACAACTAAAACTTTAATGAATGCAATAGCAATTAGTCTTAATACTCTAAACATGAAAGGTGGTATTGCTTATGTTAACATCTGTAAACTTGATGACATCTGTTTTTAACTAAACTAAAATTTAGGACTGAAAGTCACCTGTAAATAATCTCTTCTCTCTCTTTTTGCAGATTATGTGAAAGCAGACACTTTCTGTTTAACTTTGTATTGTAGTTGGACTGTTTTTATTTCAGTTATAAGGAGTACAAAATGAATATTCCCAGATCTGCAAATGGCTTGATTGCATGTGTTAAATCTTACAAGCCTGAGCTTCCTTAAATTAGCTTGCTGGATGAGTTTGACACAATTTTTTTTTAATCATTTTGGCATGCAATTCTTACATTGCTTTCTGTTACACTGTTGTTTATGACACTTAGAACATAAAGGGAAGAGGAAGTAAAACTGAGCATAGTAAAAACAAGATAATCTTCTTGGCTAACAAAACTGTAGACTGCTGTTTTTCGAAGCAAGGTAGAGCTGTATCAGAGCAGTGGCATCTGTACAGAACTGTGGTGCTTTCAGATTCATGTTTTGGGTTATACCTAGCTGCTTTTCTGGAGGGATGTTTATACCAGTCTGAGAGGCATTCTGTTCTGTGTTCCCTAAACTATGGAGCTAATGGAGCTAACTGGGAAAATATAATTTGTTATTAATAGAGAAAAGTGGTTTGGGATCTTTACTTGACTTCCTTCCTGTTGCCATAGAAATGCTGAATGGTTTTATATTTCATATTAACATATTTTCTTCTAAAATTCACACAGTGGTGCGGCAGAAGAAGAGACAGATCCCAGAACCATAAAGACACAAGCCAATAATCCACCAAGAAGGGTAGTATCCTTGACTCGGAGCCACAGTGTTGGAGGTCCGCTGCAAAACATTGATCTTTCCCAGAGACCATCCCATGGCATTTCAACAGTTAGTCTTCCAAATAGTTTGCAAGAAGCTGTGGTAAGTCTAGAAACTGCATATTGAGTTGAGAGAAAAGTATTGAAGGCAAGAACTTAATAATATTCTACTACTAGTATCTTATCCATTTGGGGAATGGCCAAGCATATTTTCGCCTCTTTRCAACTGAAAGAAATCTTAGTTCAGTTAATCTAAAATTGCCTTTTCAATACTTTGTACAAACAATTCTGCTTGGTTTGAAAAATTCTCTCTAATAGAATGAAGCTAGCGTTTGTCTCTCTAAAATGGGAAGTTTAATAGTAAAGCAAGTCTCCTACAGCARACTAAACACAGGAGTGCAAACAACACAAGAGAATGTAAGAGGCTGTATTGAGACTCTTACCTTACTTGTTTCTCCTCTCTCTTAGTGCTTTTTATTATCCAGAAGCTGCCTTAACATATGAATTTATTATTCAGTTCCACAGCTGATGCMATTACTGACATTTCTCTTCAATTTCCATTGCTGCAGGTTTGGTACTGGCTACCAGCTTAGATAGCTTGAAACTGCACAATCAGGAACAAGATCTAACAGATTAGCATTTCTTTCTGGTTCACATAATAGCAAGAGCTTACTTAGATTATTGATCTTTAAAGTTAAACCTCCAAAAGTCAAAACTGCTGTGCTTTAAAATTTCTATGTGTTCAGTAGTTCCAGAGTCAAAAGAAACTCTTCAATGAAGGTTTCCAGGGCAAGTAATCCCGAAAAGTAGTTCTGGAAGAAAAATCTTACTATATTTTATAAAAAAAAA